>NC_142795.1:21543475-21657042 GCF_049724085.1 Artemia sp. Qi Xiang Cuo
GTGTGTGTAATTTTGTGTGTGTGTGTGTGTGTGTGTGTAAGTTTTTGCGTGCATTTAAGTTTTTGTGTGCATGTAAGTTTTCGTGTGCATGTGTAAGTTTTTGTGTGCTTCCCAAATCATAATTTTCTGAAAGGACACACCTATGAAAGGCTAATAAATCTAGCTTAGAAAAGTCAAAAATAGCAAATTAACCATCCCAAATCTTAGGTTTCAGTCAACACACACCTACGAATGGCTATGAAATCCTGCTCAGAAAAGTAAAAAAATATCAACCCACACACCCCCAAATCGTAGGTTTCAGACATCACACACCTACGAAAGACTAAGAAATCCGGTTATGAAAAGTCAGAAATAGCAAATTACATATCCCAAATCATAGGTTTCAGACAGCACTCACCTACGAAAGGCTAAGAATCCTAGCTCAGAAAAGTCAAAAATAGCAAACTAGTCATCCCAAACTATATGTTTCAGACAACAAACACCTATGAAAGACTAAGAAATCCAGCTCAGAAAAGTCAAAAGTAGCAATCCACCCACCCCAAATCATAGGTTTCAGACACTACACACCTATGAAAGACTAAGAAATCCAACTCAGAAAAGCCTGAAATAGCAACCCACACATCCCAAATCATAGGTTTCAGACACCACACACCTACGAAAGACTAAGAAATCCGGTTATGAAAAGTCGGAAATAGCAAATTACACATCCCAAACTATTGGTTTCAGACAACATTCACCTACGAAATTCTAGAAAACCTTAGCTCAGAAAAGCCTGAAATAGCAAACTAAACATCCCAAATCATAATGTTCTGTCTACACATACCTATGAAAGGCTAAGAAACCTAGCTCAGAAAAGTCTTAACTATCAACCTACACATCCCAAATCATAGGTTTCAGACACTACACACCTATGAAAGACTAAGAAATCCAACTCAGAAAAGCCCGAAATAGTAATTTACATATCCCAAATCATAAGTTTCAGACAGCATTCACCTACGAAATACTAAGAAACCTTAGCTCAGAAAAGTCTGAAATAGCCAACTACTCATCCCAAACTCGAAGTTTCAGACAACAAACACCTATGAGTGACTAAGAATCCTAGCTCTGAAAAGTCCAAAAAGCAAACTACACCTCCCAAATCATAATTTTCTGAAAGGACACACATATGATAGGCTAAGAAATCTAGCTCAGAAAAGTCAAAAATAGCAAATTAACCATCCCAAATCATAGGTTTCAGTCAACACACACCTATGAATGGCTAAGAAATCCAGCTCAGAAAAGTAAAAAAAATAGCAACCCACACATCCCAAATCATAGGTTTCAGACACCACACACCTACGAAAGACTAAGAAATCTGGTTATGAAAAGTCGGAAATAGCAAATTACATATCCCAAATCATAGGTTTCAGACAACACTCACCTATGAACGGCTAAGAAACCTAGCTCAGAAAAGTCAAAAATAGCAAACTAGTCATCCCAAACTATAGGTTTCAGACAACAAACACCTATGAAAGGCTAAGAAATCCAGCTCAGAAAAGTCAAAAGTAGCAATACACCCATCCCAAATCATAGGTTTCATACAACACACACCTATGAAAGACTAAGAAATCCAGCTTAGCTAAAAGTCAAAAATAGCAAACTACATATCCCAAATCATCGGTTTCAGTCAACACACACCAACGAAAGACTAAGAAACCTAGCTCAGAAAATTCAAAAATAGCAAACTATTCATCCCAAACTATTGGTTTCAGACAGCATTCACCTACGAAATACTATAAAAACTTAGCTCAGAAAAGACTTAAATAGCAAACTATACATCCCAAATCATAATTTTCTTACAACACATACCTATGAAAGGCTAAGAAATCCAGCTCAGAAAAGTCGAAAATAGCAAACTACACATCCCAAATCATGGGTTTCAGACACCAAACACCTATGAAAGACTAAGAAATCCAACTCAGAAAAGTCAAAAATAGCAAACTACATATCCCAAATCATAAGTTTCACTCAACACACACCAACGAAAGGCTAAGAAACCTGGGCCTGGGGATGGCCTTTGGGGTATGGGTGGGCCTTTGGGGGCGCCGGTGGCCCTTTGGGAGTTTGGGAGGCTTTGAGGACCGGGGGCTTCCTGGGGGGTTGGGGTAGGAGGATTGGAACCCTTTGGGGTTGGGTTAGAGGACCTCACAACACTGTTCAAATGAAACTTGTGTATTATAACGACCACAGAGTTTCACCATTAAATTCTCTTCTAAAATCTCTTCAAAAATCTTCTTTTAAAATGTCTCTATCTGTTTCGCCGAAATAGTTCCATAACCTGTCTAAAACGGTTTCGCCCAACTAATCCCTAAACGTAAATTCAGCGTGTTCCTTTGTTATTGGCATCTCTGCGCTAACGCATTTCAAATTAATATGAAACCTTTTCGCGCGCTAAAACAATTCATCGCTAAGATGTTTCTTGCCTAATTGTTTCCATGGCCTTTGGTTATTAATATCCTTTGGAGTTCGACCAGTAGAACTGTTCCCGAGGCAAAGACATTAATGATTTGGATCTATTCCTGGAGAAATGTTTCTAGGCGAAAATTTTTAAAGTCTGACAGATGATGTCATTGATTGATTGATCTGTCAAGAAAGGGGAAATTAATTTGTTGTTTCTAAGGGGAATTATTGATTCACGATAGGTGAATTGAGGTCGACAGCACAGGTGTTCTGACTCGTGACAGCACCATGTGGTTTATGGTTTTCTCAGTGAGAAAGTTCCTGTTTTTTCAAATTATCACTGACAAAAACCATAAAAACATACAAAATGTGAGAAAGTTCCTGTTTTTTCAAATTCTCACTGACAAAAACCCTAAAAACATACATAAATGTGACAAAGTTCCTGTTTTTTCAAATTCTCACTGACAAAAACCATTAAACATCCATGAAAAACATCAAATAAATCGAACAACACACATAACCATCCATGAAAACAGACATAAATGTGACAAAGTTCCTGTTTTTCAAATTCTCACTGACAAAAACCATAAAACATCCATAATTTGATGTTGACATCCAAGAAAAACATCAAATAAATCGAACAACACACATAACCATCCATGAAAACAACCATACATGTGACAAAATTCATGGTTTTTCAAGTGAGAAAATTCCTGTTTTTTCATTCTCACTGAGAAAACCATCAACCACGTCGTACTCGTGGGACCTCCTGACCCCTCTCTACTATTGCGCATCAATTTGGCTGCACTTACTTTCTTTTCTTAAAACTGTGTTTAAAATTTAAAATTTCCATTTCTACTTTTGATAGATTCAGAGGGAGATTCAGTAGTACACCACAGAATCGCAGGGAATAATGATCATCGATTTTTTAAGCCCATTTGTATTATACATCATGTAGAGGTATAATTAGGTATAGAGGTATAGTCATAATTATACCTCTATGAACTATACACTGGAATCCACTTAAGTGGATTTTCTTCACTTCCTCTAGTCACATACGCTACACGTATGCAAGTATATTATCAGTCTGACAATTTATACATTCAGGCACATAACACCTGAACTCCCGTGGTCCTCATTATTTTTTAACAATTTTTAGACAGTTTACATATTTCTTTTATTTTTACGAGCTGCTCCCCTCCCTCCAAAAAAAAAAATACAGTCAAACTATTGAGTGGTTGCTGAGCTGTGTTACAGTCTGGACCTGAATGTGATTTCATTGTTAATTTTGTAGTATTTTTTTCGGATTTGGTCAATTTTGCTTTTGGACTGTTCATTTTCCTATGTAAGACGGAGGAATACCTATAGATCGCAAAGCCGTATCCAGGGGAGGGGGGTTACCCAGTTTGAACCCAGTCCCCCCCCGAAATTTTTGACCGAGTCGAAAATTTGTCGAAAATTAGTAAAACCTTAGTAAGAATTAGTAAAATTAGTCGAAAACCGAGTCGAAAATTAGTAACCCTCCCCCCCCCCCGAACAAAAATCCTGGATCCGCTCTTGATAGATCGTACACCAATCCCTTTCTCCTTAAACATTGCATCTGTTAGACTAGGTCAGTAATAGGAATCCTTAGAGTTTCACTTAAAGCTCCTTATTGAAAGACATAATACTTAATCTTTCTCATCCCTTTCATTGAAATCAAAGAAAGGTCAACAAAGTTACCCTAAACTATGTCGAAGTTAATTTATCATAATCAAGCTCCCATACATAGTTTCAGTTTCTCTGCAAGTGTTGATAGGCGATGTCATCACCAAATTGATATTGAATGATCATAATAAGTAAAATTTAACTCGATTGCTATTTAATAACATGCTTTTGAACATTTCTAAATGTTGGCTTTTCATCAGTACTATACCTAAGGACATGGCAGGTAGGTAGTTGAGATGTTTTCAGGCCAGTCCGTCTCCTCTCTAAAAAGAAAAATCCAAAATCATTTCTATAACTTACTATGGTCACAAATTAAAAGCCAACTCTTTCCACGAAAAGTAAAGAGCAAATGCAACGGTTTTTGGTAACGAGCTGTAATTTACGAGCACCCAATGCTAATAGGAATCAAAGCCCTAAAAAAAGGATTTTTTAGGTATATGTATATGTATGCTGTAATCACACCTAAAAAGGGTGTGATTACAGCATACATATGAAAAGACTCCGACGATGCTGATTCCAAATATGTAGGGTTTAATCAGTTTAAGCATATCCATAAAAGTACATTAATATATGCAAATTTGTTCAATCCAATGAAAATTGGAGGGGGGGGGGGAACTCATCCGATCTTTATGAAAATCACATTCCATCACCAAATCTATAGACCCTCCACCCCCAATGGAACTCTAAAGCTCCTTGACACGAAAATGTGAAATCTCATATTTTTTAGTCTCACTTCCGGGTTTATTCATTTATTCATTTTCAATTTTATCGGAGATAATTTATCGAGCCACCTGCCTTAGAATTTTGGGAGAGGTTTCATTTGAATAAAAACTTTGACTTCTAGTGTGCCTTTTAGCAGCCAAAAATGATTAGAGTGAACACAAGCAGCTGGAGTTGAAGGGATGAATAAAAAATTAGGAAAAAATAGCTATTCTAATGAAAGTAAAGAGCCAAGTTAAAACTTTAAAAGAACTAAAATTATACTGCATGTGATGAAGCTCTCTTAAATTCCCCGCTGTTTATTCTAAAACGTGACTAGTGTTTTTCTGAAAGCATGTTAGAATACCACATATTGTATAGCCAAATTGAAATTACAAGTGTTTTACGTGCTAGTTCTTTTGGGTGTATGGCTTTGAACTTGTTGAATTTTTTAAGCTTCTAAATTTGGGGAATTGCTTTTTTCATACAGAACATTAGATATGTCCGTTATTTATCCTCTTTTTTGGCAACTGCCACAAAGGAAGGGTAAATATACGGTCTTTATGAATTGTTTTGCCCTCGGTGACAGGGGAGGATCTAGAGCAAAATCTTTGGGGAAAGCAATGTGAAAAGAACGCAAATAACCAAAATCTGGAGGGGGGACTAATTTGAAAAGGGCGCCAATAATTGACCAAATTAACAAATTTATTTAAAACAGAGTGAAAAACAGAAAAAAACAAGGAATGAGGGTGCAAAGAAAATCTTGCGTGGGGCCCCTTCCGGCCCCCTGGATTCACCAGTGCTTGGTGGTGTCAGTTAACAAAGATTTTGGGGGGTGAGGCAATATTTTTTCATAAAAAGGACTTTTTAATTTAAAAGAAAAAAGACTTCAATATACAGTTATTCAGTTTTTGGTAGTAGCGGGCACGAAATAAAAAGAAAGATAAATAAAAATGTGGGCAAAAAATCAGCTAAAAACAGGCGGCATCAATCAGCTGTAGATTTTTTGAAATTTTTTCTCTTTGAATTGGGCTTTGAGAACCAACATATTGTTAATACTCGAGTTTCTACGGACGAAAAACGTCGTTAAATTTAACCAATTAGTTTTGCTTGTTTGTTTTTATTGTTAAACGTGGCAACACTGACAAAAATGCGTTACTGTCCCTAAATCTTCATAATTTTAAACAAACAAAAGGAAAATCTTACAAAGTCATGGTTTTCAGGTATATGGTACCCCCTAGGAAATTCTTTGCCCTGCTAAAAACTCCTCAACAGCAGATATAAAGCAAAGTTGTGACATAAGATGGTGACCCACGACCCCTCTATCTTTCTAGGAAAAATCACTAGCAATGCCGATAACAGTAATACAGGATCAGATTTCCAGCAGGATTCCTTGTGAATTATCAAGGTATCTTCAACAATGTGTATGTTAGCTTAATACAAACAAACGTTCCTCAGTTAGATTTCTAGTGGGGTGAGAATCAAAAGCAAGTGAAAATTAAGTATCCCTTCCGTTGGAACCCCATTGAAAACATTTTTTTATCCACTCCCACGCGTTATAATACTCCTTGGAATGCATCTAAGACATTAAAAGTTTTAAAAAAGCCATCTGCCATGGTTGGAATTCAATGTGAAAATTCAAGTGACAATAAAAGACAGAACATTTCGTAGGAAGCGGTTGCAGATTAATGCAATCTAAAGGAAGCAATGTAGTTCTTTGACAGAAGAGATTGATGCATTTTTGGTATGCAACTACGGACAAAAAATGAGAAAGGGATTTTAAATTTGAATTATAAAGGATTATTGAAAAGACGAGACACTTGTAACGGATAAATTCCTTTAGCATATATTGGGTTTAAATACTTAAATTGTTGGATTAGATTTTTAGTTACTTCAGTACTGTTCATTCTTTTACATATTGAAACCTGAGAATCACTGAAAAAAGTACAGATGGCAGAAAGTAATATTTTACCCAAAAGCGGAGAGAAAAGGAAGACAAAGGGATGTCTGAATCAAATAAAGACTATATGAATTACAAGGGATTATTGAAATGACGAAACAGTCCTAAATGATAAATATTAATAGCACAAAAGCATTGTCAAAAAAGCAGATAGAAAAAAGAAGAAATATTTCTCAAAGTGGCGAGGACAGGAAAGCAATATAAGTTTGGGGAAAACAGAGGCTGTGTTGTTATATTCTGATACGTTATCTTATAATTACTTTATTATTATTATTTTTACTTATATTATATTACTTTAGGTATATTACCGAACCCTGTGGTGGCACGGTGGATTGATGATCTGATTAGCAATACGATGCCCGAGGATTGGCTCACACTACCACGGGGCTGGGTGACAGCTTGCTAATTGTCCCTGTGAAAAGACCCAGTAACTAAACGTCGAATTGATGGCGTTTTATCTTTGCTAGAGTCCATATGTTGGTAAAACTACACCAGGGATGACGTGTAGTCCCTGCGAGTAAAACATATAGCATAAAGCGAAGCATTAACCTATTAAAAAAGGTGTTGGCGCTCAAAGTGCAACCCTCTGTGCAGGCACGTGCGTAACGTTTTTTTCTTAGCAAAGGGAAGGAAAAATATATCATTTGATAATTTGAAGAAGAAGTGTCCAGAAACTCCTGAACATTTAAGATTTCATGGGGCTTCTGCCCTGTAATCCATCCCCCCCCCCCTGCGCAATCCTAGCCTTTTGTAGTGTCAATATACTAAAATAGTTCTAGTATTCAACTGATATTCTAGTCGTTCTAGCAGTCCTTGGTCCAATACTCTATTAAAAAAAGAAAAGGCTACGTAGAGATCACTTAAATAGACTTATTTGGTGGCTAAAGTATTCTAATTCTATAGGGCCAAAGCTTTATGTTCCTAGCTGTTTACCTCCTAAGCCTGTAGCCAATTTTGCATCCATAATTCAAGTTGTGCCACTTTACTTCAGACCTCGGGTGGTAGAGATGAGCATCTTAGTCCGTACATTACAGGGTTTCCTCTAACCTCCCAGAATTTCATCCCCAAGAATCCACAGAATTCGTAGTAACCAATTAGATTCTAGGGAAGAATCCTTTTATCTCCGTTATAAGAATTTCAGTCTTCGAAGTCAGGGCGACCAGTTCATTATAACGTAAGGAGGGGGAGCAAGGATTAATTTTTATCAAGGTATAAAAAGGATTTTCGACAATAAAGGGGGGGCATTTTCGGTTTGTCATTTTTCTTAATGAAAATACCAAAACTTTGATTTTTCATTATCTAGGGGGGCAATTCATATCCCTTTATCTTCCTTGCCCCACGCCCCCAAGGTTTAATTGGTGTGCCTAGTCAAAGTACTTTATTGGGCTACCTTACTGTTACGGATTGAAACTAAATGTTTTGTTGGTGGTTAATGACCTGAAGTTTATGAATGTTATAAAATTATGAAATTATAACTGAAATTTATTTTAGTTGGTGCTTGAATTTACGAACCTTGGACAATTGATCTTTTAAACATACTATATTTGAAAAAGCGCTTAATAGTCCAGCGCTGATATGGAGATTGAGTAATTACTTTCAATATAGGGCTATTACAAAAGTAAACGTTAAGATACCCCAAAAAATTTATGGCTTCATTCAAAAACGACCGTTGAGATTTGAAATGATCTTAAAACCCAGCAGGCCGTGTGAAAAATAAAAAAGGGGGAAATCTTAAAGGTGTGGGAGGAAGCGGAAATGGCTATATACCAATACTGAAAGAGTACCAATCTGGTTATCCAGATAAACCAACGGTTTTTCATTCTATATCACATAACAATGAGGGAGTGTGGCAGACGTGCTGATGGTGAAAGGGAAGAGATTGAAAGTAAGACCGTGTTGAACAATTGATTTGTTGCAGTTGGTTGAAGGTGATAAACGCATCTTGATGGTGGTCCTAAACGGTAGGTCATACTGTAAAAATGATCTACTTAATAAATAAGGAAACCCACAGCAAATCCTATCTATATATGCTACTGCTACTACTATTACTTCTGTTACTGTTGCTGCTACTACTGACGCGCTAAGCCACCTAAGGCCAACACAGATGTGCATATTCCTCCTACAACCCGATCTATTTAAAGCTTCACTCTTGAAATTCTAATTTCCTTTAAACCTTTGCTTTCGATTGCAAACCAAAAATAAGCGTGGAACTTTTCCGTTAATTCGCTACCACTACTTTTATTTTACTTGTAATTCCATTAACTGACAACTAGTGGCGTAATTTCATCAGAATCGTGGGGGAGCCAAAATTGTAGCCAATTTTCCTAGATCAAGTGAAAATGACAGTAAAAACTGAAAAGTGATCCATTGTTACCATAAAGGCAAAGATATACTAAAAAAAACTGACCTGTTTCTCTGGATACTTGAATTATGCAGGCTTATCTTAGATTTGCCAAGATTTTTTGGAGGAATTAAATTTCAGCCGGGGGTGGGGGGGGGGTGTGAATTGAGGCCGGGGGAGTAAAATTGGGTCTGAAGGAGGCATTTTCCCCCTTCCTGCCCCATAGAAAATTAGGCCCCTGCTCACAACCTGTTAGGTTAATAAAAACTAGACGTAAGCATAAAAAACCTAACTAAATGTAGGAAAAAGTGATTTAAGGAATAGAAATACTCCATGTAGAATTAAGAAAATACATTGACTTGTACACAAAAAAAAACGCAATTTAAAGAGAGAGAAAAAACATTCATAGTGAATTAACAGAAAAGTTCCGAAATCATCATACAAAATCTATTAACATTAAAATTGTTTCAAAAGTCGAAGCTTTTTGAAAGGGCGCATAATTAGGCTTTCTCCATTGTTGCTTCTTTAAAAAGTCTTATTTACAGTGCTTGTGTCCTCGTAAGTAAAATCGAAATGATGTGTAAGGGATAAAAATATATTCCAAAAACATACTCCCATTAGGTGGCCCGAGCTTCACCCGTGTCTGCTTTTGAAGGGGGAGGGGTATTAGGACGTGTCTCAATCGGTTTTTCAGGCAGAATAAAACTAAAGAATATCTTTCTTTGTCGCATAGCCGAGCACATATATGTAGCAGCAGATAATAGTCAAGACACGTCAAAGGCGCAAAAGCTGGATTTTGTTTGGGGGTAAGAGGGATTAAGTTGAGGCAACAAATAGCAAGTGAATTATTTGGAAATAGCATAAATTATGGAGATAGTATAATTCTGAAACAATCCACCCACCCCCCTCCCGTCTCTGTTCATAAGAACCGAAGAATCACAAGCCTACTCATTGTCACGATTGCGCCTACAAAAGAAGTAGAAAGCTTGTTTTTCGGGCAACGAGTCCGAAGAAACTTCCCCCTTCCCCAAAGAGAATTTTGTTTGAAAAAAGTTAAATACGAACAGATCCAGATAGAAAAGTTAAAAATTTTTTTAAAGAACTGAATTTCTCCTCTCGGAAAAATCCCTTTTAAGTTCAAGCTTTTTATGTTTGATGAATATATCAATTTGAAAAATGTCAAAAAAAATTGTATAGGTTTACCCTCGTTCTGTTTTCACGACTCCCTCCCTCAAATGAATATTTATAAATTCGTAACCACATTTTTTAATTTTGGAAATATAATTAATTCTTTTCTTATTCTTTTAATTACCCCAATGCCCTCTGAAATAAATCTGTGCGGTTGTCTGTCACTTTGTATAGATTAATTTCCAATTCCCTTAAATTGATTTTGCAGAACGTTCAAAGTAAAATGTACAGGTGTTCTATACTTGTTCCTTATCTTGCAAGGTGTAGTTAATTCTAAGGGTTCCATAAAGAAAAGAGACACAACCTGTTTCTCCATCCCCCACCTCCTCTACTCTAATTCAAGTTATAATTTCAACACTTGCTCCATGGATATATGACAAATCTAATCAGTTCCATGCACCTGGCTATTATTGAGAAACCTGCAGTCACCATTATCCCAGAATTTATGGGGTAGAAAAACCGTCAGGGTAGCGATTCTAACAACGATCAGAAAATTCAATTCTGAGAGCTTTTGTCCCAAAAACGGGTTGCATTGTAATGCCGCATTGCCCTTTCTTATTTTAGGGTCTTGGGGTGAGGTGTGCTTAACTGACTCTTATTGTTAAAACTGTTGCTAGGCTTCCATGGGGTTGGAAGTTAATCTCACCACAAATAGGATTGATAATTTCGGCAGCTACAAGGATCATCCAGAAAGTGGAGACACTTGGTATGAAAATTCCACCATTATTGCACATGACTGTAAAGCAAGCACGCAGAGTTTCCCTCTTGATACCTATAATAAAAAAATCCCCGAGGAGGGGGCAATAACAATAAATAAATTTCATTTGATAAACTGAATAAAAATTTCATAGGAACTCAAAACAAATTAGGATTCCACGTACCTGGAGACCCCTCCCCCCTGCGTGTGTGCCTGAGGGTTGCTACTCGTTAGAAATGTTTCCAAGCTCTTGCAATTCTAGCACTGAGCTTGGGATCTCCATATATATATATATATATATATATATATATATATATATATATATATATATATATATATATATATATATATATATATATATATATATATATATATATATATATATATATATGCTTTTCAAGCTTCGGGTTTTTAGTGCGTGAACCTTGAAATATCGTTGTTCTCAGTGGCATCCCTGGTCTAGGATATAAATTCGAGATAAGTGGGCATTGAAAACAAATGATAGGAAACTGATAGGTGATAGGAACTGAAAGACATCAATAGGAAACAAACTCAAAAACAAACTGAATGGGTTTGATAAGAAATAATCTCATCGGGCGGAGAACTGTGAGTACCCTTAAATGGGGCCCTGAGTGATGTCAACTATGGTCCCACCTACAAGAGAACTATTGCCTGACCAGTCTAGTGACTAAAATGCTTTCACAAGGTTAAAATTTAATTTTATCGCACATATAAAATTGATAATTTTGGCAGCTATGAGGCTAATCCACAAAGTTTTGGTATGAACATTTCACTACTTCAGCATGTAGATGCAAAAGAAATGGACATTGAAAACAAAGTGGTCAGACACAAACTATAAGCTTTATCTTTTTTAGTTTTGCTCTTGTAAAGATACATTATAAACAATAATCGCTCGGCTTTTTTTCTAGTCAGATTCTCCACTAATACTGTAGTACATATTCCCCCTCCACTTCCCCAACCCCTACGCTCAGCGCAGGATGCTCAATCTCATAACCAAGCTGTATTCTAATAGCCGCGGGTATCGCGCTATACATTTGCGAATAGTATTATAAAAAGCACTATGTCGTATTTTATTTTTCAATGATTTCTTTTTCATTCAAAAAATTATATTCAGTGTATATCTACCCTCTTATTATTCAATGATTCCATTTCTGTTATATTTGCAGATTTAGATGGTGTATTCATTTCCACTTTTGAAAGTTTTAAAACAAGAGAATCATACCTTGAACTGGTAGATTTTGGGAAGTAAAAGCACCTTAAATATCAGGGGAAAAAATTTACCTGAGCAAATGTAGTGAAACAGGAAGCGTAGAACATTCCTCAATTTTGCCCTTAACTAGACTCAAATTTTAACTTGATAAGCTTTCAAAGGCAGTATATTTGGAAAAATATTAATGTGGAACATATTATGAAGTGTAATGGACCGATATTTTTCTCGTTTTCCTTATGTTAAAAACAAGCATGGATTAATTTAAAAAAAATTATCTGCTCAAAAGTAAAGAGCAAATTTGACACTTAAAACGAGCAACAATTTTAAAGCTACTTAATACTTTTTTGTTTTTTACAAATTATTGGGGGCGAGGGCGACTGCCCCCCCTCAACGACGCCACTGGTAGTAGTAACAGTATTGGCAGTAGTATGATGCACATATTGCCCTTATGTCAGTTGAACATCTCCCTCATCACGTCCTGGAAGTTCAGACTTTATACGCTACGTGAAAAGGGCACATAGCTGATGTACCCTTTTGACAATCGGTATGCATATAGGCTAATGTTCAACTTGACTTATTTCAACTTCCCCTTGGCTAGTGTTCTCTTGACTTTGTTCAACTTCTTCCTCGACATTTCCTGAAATTTTCATCTTAATATCCTCAACCTTTGTAGTAGTATATAGCAATGGAAACAGCAGTTGTAGTAGAAGTAACAGTAATGGTAGTGGTAGAAGTAGTAGTAGTAATAGTAATAGCGTGCATATTTTGCCTCTTGGTCAATCGATTACCCCCTTCATCATTCCCTGAAAGTTCCGAGTTAATGCTCTAAGGCAATCCTGATATATACGCCCTTTAGACGACTCGCATGCACATAGCGTGTTTTGATTTAGTTCAAAACTTCCCTCCACATTTTCTGAGAGCTTAATCTGAACATCCCTGGCCTTTTTTGACACAAAACGTCAAACATACCCCCCTTTCCTGATAACAAACACTAACTCAATTTCAACAATGGGCATATCGTATAACTTGCAACCCGTGCCCCAAGGACTGTGGGGGGGGTTGTCATTCCATAAACATAGTTACTGGACCTTTCAAGTTTCAACTATGTTGAACAAGATGGTAATCCAAAAATTTTGACTGGGTGTCATTGGGGGGAGAGGTAAGTGTAATTTGAGAGCTGCCTTCCAATCAATTTTTACTCTTAAGAAGGGCACTAGAACTTTCAATTTCCAATCAAATGAGTCCCTTTCGGATTTTTTACGAAAGCTCTCTCCATACGAAGTGCCTTGGTGAGAAAACAACAACTAACAAATAATACATTGTGTCAATTTCGCTCTTTACTTAGGCTACGCTATTGCGCTACCTAACATAATTGTCGATTTTGACGAGATGAGAGGAAACTCATATTAATTATTATTTATGTTTGGGACTTAAAGAGAAACATTTTTTTCAGGATTTATCAGGGAGTTAAGTACGCTTAATCCAGGTACGTATGCAGCACATTTTTTTAGGGGGAAGGGCATATTAAAAAATTACATTTCACTTGATAAATACAATAAGAAATACCCAGAAATTCCAGAAAATTTTTACGATTTCGGGGGTCCGGGTGCTGAAGCTCCCCCTCCTTACGTTCATGCCTCAGTGCTTCCTCGGCATAGGTCGGATTCTTGCGAAGGGAAGAGGGTATCAGAGGTAGGGTACACGTTTGCGAAACAGTGCACGTCAACGTGATACTTTTCTAATTTTCCTGTGGGATGTGCCTTGTGAACCAGTTAGGGGGGGGGGGGCTTATCCAACCATATGATCATAGCCGATAGTGGGGTTTGGAAGTGGATAACCTGGGGTAAACCAAAGTTGGACTATAAACAATGGTATAAATTTTTTAGTGAATTACTATCGTATGCTGACACACTGAAACAATTTTTTAAAGGACGATTCTAATATCTTCTAGCCTTCTCTGCACAAATCTTGTGAAAAAATCAAATGAGTAAATTTTTAGTATTCAAACCTCCCTCTCCTCGCTTCCCACAACTTGAAGAATTTTCATACTTATCCTAAGACTCTAATTGTGTGTACCTGTACATATTTATTTTATTGCCCATCCCCCTTCAAACACAGCCTCAACAACCTTCTTCCGGCTCTGCTGCAGTTAGGAAACTCATACCTAAGTAGGAATATAAACACGATTCGAATCTTGATATTAAAAGTTCAAGAGGTTCGACGTAATTGCCGAGCCTCATTCTTCCGTTTGTTTAAGAAAAAGTAATAATGACAGTGACTTCCTGAGGTAGCCTCTAGGTGGTTGAAACTTTATAACTTTGGGAAAAAATAATGAGACAACATTAAAGACAGGATATCCTGGACCATCCACGCGACCATCAAATCTCAGCTTCAAATGAGCAGGTCAGATAGGGTGCGACTTGAGACACCCTCCGGAAGCATTGACAGAATCAAAGGGGGATAATCTGGTGGGGGTAAAAAGCAAAATGAATATACCTTGCCACCTGCGAACCCTTTAGTTCGACTTTGAAAAGATGTGAAAAGTTGTACCTGATTTTTATGAATGAGATAAGGGGCGAGGATCTTATGAATACTGTTAAATATCTAGTCTTTCCAAGGAGGGGGATGGGAGGAGGTAAACTGCATTTAGATTTTCCACTCTTTTTAACAAATCAGAAAAGTTGCAAAGCATATGAGTCACACTCTTCTTTATTCAATAAGAAAAAAGATTTTCCAAATGAAAGTAAAGAGAGACATCAACGAACAGAAAATATTCAATATGTGACAGTGGCTGCCTCCTCCGTAAGCACCAACTATGTATGCTAAAGTTTAAAAAGCATTAAAGATACTTCTCATTACAATTCAGCGCCCTCGTGTCTGAGCAGTTATTCTTAAAGAATTGGGGGGGGGGGAGTCCAACTTTAGAACAAAGACCGGGAGACTAAGGAGGGTAAAAATATCTTCATATACGAAAAATTTCTGTTCGTTTTAAGTTGTAAAGTTTTTCTTTAATTTCATTTAAATGAAAACTTGTTGTTTTTTAATTGATTTTTGTTCGTTTTTAAAACATGCCCAGGATTGCCCTAAATCCAAGGAGGACTCTTTTAATTGTTCAGGTGGTGGGACAAAAACTTCTTCTTTTGCCTTGACTTGTATGTTATCATTATGAAAGACATGTCGCCGAGCCTTTTTTTGTTTTAATTGTTCAGGTGGTGGGACAAAAGCTTCTTTTGCTTCCAACGATTTATCCAGTACGTATTTTGGATTTTCAAAGGTAATGTAGGTATTGATGACCTTACTCGTGTCAAAATTCAAAACTCAATCATCATCGCTATCATTATCAATTTGTTTGCTTCGTTACACATCGGCTTATCTTTCGTCATTATTAAATACATGGTATGGTAGGGATGGTAGGCATTGATGACCTTATCCATGTCAAAATCCCAAACCCAATCATCATCGCTATCTTCAATTGGACACGTTTTGACTTAGCTGTCCAGGTTGATTTTCATTGACTTGCTGCTCTTGATTTTCATTTTTGACTCCCTCATTTCTTCCTTGTCGTATGTCTTCTAACTGTGTGTGTATTCGCTCTTCATTTTCATTTTTAAGTATAATTTTAGAAACAAAATTAAGCTCCCTAAATTCAGTATGCATGAGAGGCCTAAAGTCACTATCTACATAATGTGACATTTCTCTATTTTCTTACGAATTAATTGGTACACACACACACAATCACACTCACACACACACACACACACACACACACACACACACACACACAGTACGTATTTTGGATTTTCAAAGGTAATGTAGGTATTGATGACCTTACCCGTGTCAAAATCCAAAACTCAATCATCATCGCTATCATTATCAATTTGTTTGCTTCGTTACACATCGGCTTATCTTTCGTCATTATGAAATACATGGTATGGTAGGGATGGTAGGCATTGATGACCTTATCCATGTCAAAATCCCAAACCCAATCATCATCGCTATCTTCAATTGGACACGTTTTGACTTAGCTGTCCAGGTTGATTTTCATTGACTTGCTGCTCTTCATTTTCATTTTTGACTCCCTCATTTCTTCCTTGTCGTATGTCTTCTAACTGCGTGTGTATTTGCACTCATTCATTTCTACAGTATAATTCACACACAACACACAGCACACACACACACACACGACACACACACACACACACACACACACATCACTACACACACGACATCACACACACACACACACACATCACACACATCATCACACACAGTCACTACACACACACACGAGACACACACACACATCGACACACACACACACACACACACACACACACACACACACACACACACACACACACACACACACACACACACACACACACACACACACACACACACACACACACACACACACACACACACACACACACACACACACACACACACACACACACACACACACACACACACACACACACACACACACACACACACACACACACACACACACACACACACACACACACACACACACACACACACACACACACACACACACACACACACACACACACACACACACACACACACACACACACACACACACACACACACACACACACACACACACACACACACACACACACACACACACACACACACACACACACACACACACACACACACACACACACACACACACACACACACACACACACACACACACACACACACACACACACACACACACACACACACACACACACACACACACACACACACACACACACACACACACACACACACACACACACACACACACACACACACACACACACACACACACACACACACACACACACACACACACACACACACACACACACACACACACACACACACACACACACACACACACACACACACACACACACACACACACACACACACACACACACACACACACACACACACACACACACACACACACACACACACACACACACACACACACACACACACACACACACACACACACACACACACACACACACACACACACACACACACACACACACACACACACACACACACACACACACACACACACACACACACACACACACACACACACACACACACACACACACACACACACACACACACACACACACACACACACACACACACACACACACACACACACACACACACACACACACACACACACACACACACACACACACACACACACACACACACACACACACACACACACACACACACACACACACACACACACACACACACACACACACACACACACACACACACACACACACACACACTAGTCGATACCTCCCTCTTTACCATAAAGTTCGAATTTTGTTCGAATCACAAATCCCTGAATCACAGAGGCCGTTTAATTATAATAGATAGCTCTTTTGAAAGTACTAAAAAAAAAAAAACTTTAGCGTAAAGATCGAGGTATTGACTTAAGGGCGAACCCCCTCATATGCGTAATAATTTCTGTTCGTTTTAAGTTTTAATGTCTCTCCTTACTTTCAGTTGAAAAAACTTGTTTTTTTTTATTTAATTCTGATCGTTTTTTAAATAATGCTGGGAAATCCGGCACCCCCGTCATGGAAATGTCCCTTCCCCTTGGATGCCAGAGTGCATTATGGATGCCAGAGTATTACAAGTTTTACCTTAAAAAAAAAAAAAAAAAAAAAAAAACAACACAAAAATAGTTTGGTCACAAAGCATTAACTGTTGTTAAGATTGTCTGCTTGGAAGTCTGGCAAATCTGAAAGTGTGTTTCGTTTTTTTTTTTTTTTTTTTTTTGAAATGGTAGACATAATACTGGAATAGTTTACTGTTAAACAAATTAAAAAAAAAACAAAAAAAACGCAAGGTAAGCAGTACCTCCCCGGCCCCATTGAAAATTGAAAATATCCTGTTTAAGAATAAAAAATTAGATCATGGTTTTAATCATAAATTCATGAAACTCCCTTTTGTAACAAAATTAATAATAAGTGTATGGACAACCATGTTCCCAAAGAACAGTCTAGCAAACCCAAAATGTCTAATAGCTCCCTACCCACAACTTCCCAGAGCACAGCTCTCCGCCACATAGTTTAGAACTGTAAGAAATTTAGAAATTTTGATAGGATCGGCATGGGATGTATAATAATTTTTTCTCTACATTATTGGGGGGGAACTGCCCCTCCCCCCAAACTCCCCCTGAAAATGAGCGTTCAGTAAAAAGATAGCCATATATTATGTGTTACCTTACAAGGCTCATGTTGCAGTTCAAGCATCGTACAGTGTTTGTGTTTGGTCATCGCAAAAATTTACAAAAGGATATGGTGCTGAGAAGACTTCCAAAGTGATCGGCAAGCACACTTCGCCTGGTAAATTTCCTTTCAGATATCTTTTCAGTTGAATCACAACCCTGACCAAGTCTTTCTGAGATCTTCAAGCCTCGTACAGTGTATGTAATTGGTGACTTCGAAAACACTTGAGTACCAGCTTTGTTGAAAATCAAACCCCATTTACGAAATATGTAGCCAACTTGCCGTATTTGGATTCTGGCCTTCCATATTGCAATATTGGACTTAAAACCAACATGCTTATGCGCCCCTGAGAGTAAATTGCAGTAGAAATTGTCAGCTATTTGTAAAAAAAAAAGAATGTGAGTACTCATTTAGTTTTAGGATGCTCATATTGCGATTTTAGCTTCTTAAACCCCAAAATTTATATTCGATGTAAATTACAGATTATTCTTGATTATTATAAATGGCGGGGAGTTGTGGGGCGAGGAGCTGGGGAGTAAACAATTTTTGGGGGGAGATGGATGGGTTGGAGCTATGTAGTAGGAATCGATTTGTGAGGAATTAATTTGGGTGGTAGAGATTTATATGGGTAGCAGTTGTGTCACACGAATTTATGTGGCTGGAAAATTCAGTGGAAGGGGAGACGTGTGGTGGGGAGTCGGGTGGCTGGAATTGGGGTCAAAGGGAACTGTGTGATCATCGCAAACATTCACAAAAGGATATGGTGATGAGAAGACTGCCGAAGCGATCGACAAGCACTCGTTGCCCAGTGAATTTCCTTTCAGATATCTTTTAGCGGAATCACAACCCTGATCAAGTCTTTCTGAGATCTGAAAATTGATTGGAAGGGTTGTGTAAGAAAAGAGGATAATCACTTAAACATAAGATTTAAGTAATTATAGACTGCATTTCCTCAGCCAGGCCTTAAGAAAACTCTTAGTCATTTAATAATAATAATAATAACAATATGTTTCGAAAACAGGCTTGCGCCTCTACCCTCTTCCAAAACGCTTTCTGAGAAATCCCAAAAATCAATTTTTAGAATTTTATAATCTCAAAATTGATTTGTTAAATAATAATCCACAATATTTCAAAGAGTTTGTGGTTATGAACTGTAATTAAGGAGCGACTGGTGCTATTTGTAACCGAAACTCTAAAAAAGAAATTTTGATTCTGAGGAATGTATTCCTCAAAAGAATTGGCTGCTTTTAGTGTTGCTACATTTGCACAATCTTTAAGTATAAAGCTACCCACCAAAGGTACTAGCCCGATAAAGCTAGTTGAAGGTGAAACCATCAAATGTGAGAGAAACCTTTTTAAGAGGTCTCGAGCCCCTGTCTACACAAATACGGTATGTTTAATTTTTTCGAGAAGGATGATTACAGATGCGTGTTATTTCTCTTTCTTTTTTCTTTTCTTTTTCAGGGGTGATCATACCTGACCAATGGTTCAATAATGGAAGAACGCTCATTTGAACAGAAATGGTTAGTTCTACTGCCCTTTTTATGTGGCAAAGGAGATTGCACCACAACAAAGTGGCATTTTTTGCCATTTTTTTGTGCAAAGTAACAATCTTGTGTCAAAAAGGGTCAAAATGCTCTCCAATAAAAATTACCAAGTAGCTAATCGATTTAAAATCTTCGAAATATATATATATATATATATATATATATATATATATATATATATATATATATATATATATATATATATATATATATATATATATATATATATATATATATATATACTGAGCTTCTCAGCTTTAAAGGCGATTAATGCCGCACGCTGGCTTATTGATTCCTAAAAGATGAACGCACTTCACACATGATAAATGGTTAATATAGACAACTATTTTAAAGAGATTAAGTTAATTAAGTCAATTAAGTAGGTGAGTAATTGCGCATCAACTATTACGGATTATGGCAAGTGGATCTTTGTCTGGGTCAGGGGAGGGGTTTGGAGGCTCAGAGAGAGTATTTTCATCCCCAAATTTTAAAGTTCAGATATATTTTTAATAAATTTAGAAGAAGGACGAAAGATGGGGAATTTAGTGTTACTAGGAGCTTTATTTTTGCCAAGATTTAAACAGGATCATTTCTCATTTTCTTATTTCTATACATTTTTATAAATATAAATTTTTTGCTCAGAGAGGAGGGGGCTTGCCATCGAACATCCTTACCAACGTTCATGGGGGACTTTTTGGACCCCAGAAATATTATAGAACATAAAAGTTGAAACGGTTACAGAGAACTAACAGCTATAGAAAATCCCATAAATGCACACCATCTATTAGGCTATTGACTAACGGACTCTTTTATTTGAAGGGGGGCACCTAAGGCCTCATAAAATCATTTTAGTTTCATAAAATCATAATTTGGAATTTTCTACGAGTGGTGCTTCAGGTAAATTGAACGAATACTCAGAATTTAAATCAGGCTATAGATTTAACCTCTGACCTTTCTTAATTGGGAAGAATACACAAATGGATGAATATTGGATGAAGCAATAAACTTTGTTTTGAAAATAAAATACATTAAATGAGCTTTTTTTCTCGAAGCATTGTTCTGCAAAAATTTAACTTTAATGTAAATAGGAGGTCTGAGGGGTCAATGCTTTCCTTATGTTTAGGGTAGCCCTGGTTATGGTATAAAAACCGAAGAGAAAATAAAATTAAAACAAGTTTTTAAAATGAAAACAAAGATTGACATTAAATCTTTAAACGAACACATATTATTCCGTATATGAAGCAGGGGCGGATCCAGGATTTTTTTTTTGGGGG
Source organism: Artemia sp. Qi Xiang Cuo (assembly GCF_049724085.1). NCBI lineage: Eukaryota > Metazoa > Arthropoda > Branchiopoda > Anostraca > Artemiidae > Artemia > Artemia sp. Qi Xiang Cuo. The sequence goes on from NC_142795.1 coordinate 21,564,858, forward strand.
GGGGGGAATAGGTTGATCTGATAAACTTGCGCTAGGAGCAAGTTTAATTAACGCAAACTTACGTTAATTGAGTAAATTACAATAATATAGACTACGTTAGGGGGGGCGCACCCCCTCGCCCCTCCCCTGGATCCGCCACTGATATGAAGGAGCTAACTCCTCCTCATGCCCCACTCTTTAAGCTAAGGTTTGACTTTTTGCCCCTAATACTTAAAGAAGACTGCTCAAATGCAAGGGCAATTCAAATGAGATAAAAAGAAATACTTTAAAAGGCAATCGATAATTGAAACACTTCCAAGTACCCAATAACTACATTTGCTGCACTTACGGTAAAGAGCTATAAATCTTCCCTTATTTTCGGAATAATTTGGTTCATTTTAATTTTATTGTCGTTCTTTACTTACATTTGAAAGAAATCTGCTTTGTTTTTGTATTTAACAAGAACAAAAAATCAAAGTAAAATGATAATTATATCTTCATTAGAGCACTTTGTTTAAGAAATTGTAAATAAACCTCTAACTCAGAGGCAACACTATATCGATGCCTATAGTAAAGAGTCATAAGGCTTCAACATATTATTATTATTATTACTTATTTTTCCCAGAGGCTCTTCATATGGAAGGGTTGATGTTATAAACCTTGGAGGGAGCTCATTCAATTGGGAATTAAAAGTTTCCTATTGTTTTTAATAGTCAAAAGTGATCGGAGGGCAACCAATCTCCCTCCCATGCCAATTTTCTCCAAAATGCATCCAATCAAAATTTTGAGATAGCCAATATGTTCAACATAGTCCATAGATCAAATTTTATAACTCCGGGGTTGACAACACTCTCCACAGCCTCTGAGACTTGGGCATTAAGTTATGCGAGCTGCCTATTGTTAACATATAAGGTTTATTTTTGGTAAAAGAGGGTATGTTTGATCCTCGATTTCCAAAATATTTGGGGTATTAGGGTGAAACTTTAAGGAAATGTTGGGAGGGATACCGAAAAAAAACACGATTTGCTTGCTTGTTGTCAAGCAAGCAAGCAAACAGGGGCATTAAGGGAATCTCAGAAATATGTAAGGAGCGGTTACGGGTATTAAGTCCAGACTTTGACGGTATGTTGAGGGATTTAGAAGAGTAACTGGAGGACAACCAGCTTTCCCCCTCCTTGCCATTTTATGGGCCCACTCTCCTCAACATAAATCAACATTTTGAAATTCTCATTTTGTTCAAGCTAGTCATAAGGCGTAATAGCTATGCCTCCAGGAATGCCATGGCCCTTATAAATTACACCTTTGGTCCATTATTTACATACAAGATTGATCATTACGAAAAGGGGAAATGGCTGGTTCTGAGTGCATTTATCAAAAAGGAGGATCTGCAATATCTTAAGGACGGCTAAGGGAATTGAGTTAAAACTTTCAGAACATGTTGATGGGGGTGTTGAAGAGTGCTTGGAAGGCTACTAGCAACCCTCTCATGCCTTTTTTGCTACCCTACCTCCAAAAACATTCCATCAACATTTATAATACCCGTCTTGTTCAAAATAGTCTAAAGGTTGAATAACATATGCCCACAGGCTTTGAGAATGATGTTGAACACAATTTCTTGCGGACGATTCCGCCTGAAAAATTCTCCTTAGCATGGTTTCATTTGAAAAAAAAACTTGCTTTTATTTGATTTCTGATAGTTTTTCAAATCAAAAGCCAGAAGTTTCCCCTTATCGGACACCCCCCCCCCCCACCCACCGCTTCTCCCGTTGAAAATCCTCCAAGAAAAATCTCCCGACAGAGCAAGTCCCGCTGAAAATTTCCCCCGGACAATTCCCCTGGAACATCTTCATATGTAAAATTAAGTCGCCAAAAATAAAGAAAGACGAATAAAAAGAATTTTGTACAGGAATTTTGGCAAATTCCCCCCATCCAAGATGTCCTCTGAAAATTTCACGCTTGGAAACATCCCTATACTAAAATGGTACTTTTGTATTATGCGAGAAACACTCGAGAGGTGAAGCTTGGTTAATGCTAATCAAATAAAACAAAATTATGATGGAAATATAATAGTTTAGAAATTAATTTGGGCTATATATTTGCACATTAAGGATAGGGTGGGGGTAAAGCATAGCGTATATTAAAAAAGTAACCTAAACAAACAAAATCTAACCTAACCAAAATACCAACTAAATATTTAAATAAAAAATAACTACAATGTATTTTCTAACCGAGCCAAAGCTACTTGTCTTGTTTAAAGAATTTGCTTGACCAGTTTCTTGTCTCATGTTCGCGTCATTCGCGATCCAAGTTCTCGAGTGTTTCTCGTATAATATAAAAGTACCACTGAAGATCCTCCCTATGGAAACTGGTCGCTTAAAAATTGCATTAAGACTTTTAAATTCCGTCTAAATTATCCCTCTCCCGATCTTCCCCCTCTTCTGATCCTCTCCAGGTTACTATTAGCCCAGTCGCTTCTTATTTACAGTTCGTCACCACGATCTGTTTTAAAAAAGAGAAAACATTTTAATTGTATTTCTCTTTCTTTTAAGCAATGTGTTTCGTTACTATGTGTTACTTAATCAGTTGACAGCAGCTATCAAAACTGATTGAATTTCTTTTTCAAAGGAAAATTGTGCTGATATAAGGGCCTTAAAACTTGGGTTGCGCTCGCTTTATTTCCGGTAAGAATTAAACTAGCCACTACATAAAGATTTTAGTTCACATTACATAATGGATTCCCTTAGCTATTGATATAAATGTAAATATAATAACATATGTAGCTTTCGATTTCTTTGTGCTCCTAATTTGCTCTGTAAGATCATTCAAAATTTCTTGAGTGGGAATTTTGTGTTTTACAAACATATTATTGGAAAATTGTTTCTTGCAGTAATTTATCTCGAAGTGGTGTCTGAAAAACGTTAATGCCGAAAACTGATGTTCGGTCGTACCACTGATGTGAAACAAAACATAATATTACAACAGGAATATATTAGACTCCAGGAACAGTCGAATAATAACCTGGAGAGGCAAACTGTGTTTTCAAAATCTGGGTTAAGGGGTATATAAAAGGTTGAAAGGGGGTTACCTCCAATCACCTTGCAACACCTTTCTCGACATGCCATGAAAGTTTCAAATTGATACCCTCAGCTGTTTCTTAGGTATTGATGTTGTGTCCTTTTAACAACCTTCCTACATACAATGTCTTTTGATTGTGTTCGACCCCCCTCAATATTTACTTCTTAATCCAGGGGCTGGGGGGCTTACGTCAACCTCGGAAGCAATTATTTTTACCTTTGGACTATTTTGAACAAAATGGTTATCTCAAAGTTTTGATCGAATTATAGGCAAAAAAGGACGTGGAAGGGGGAGGGGGGGCTGAGTGGCCTCTAGTCACTCTTGACTATTAAAACAAGCATTAAAGTTTTCAATTTCCAATAAAATAAATCGCCTTCGAAGTGTATACGAAGTGGCGCTGGAATAAAAAAAAAAATAATACATTGAAGCCTTATGGCTCTTTACAATAGGCAGTACTAGAGCGTTGCCTCTGATAATATAAATCCTTCCCCGCTTTCAACCCCCCCCCCCCAGATTGGAGTATTTTTTTTCTCAATTGTATTCAACTCCTTACAAAGCTGGCCAGACAAAGAGCACAAATGTAAGACACATCCCCCTTTGCTTACTTACCATTATTGAGTTGATTCTGTAAAATGCAAAATGTCATTCTTATAAGTTTTGAAAATTTAGGATTAGTCGAGAGATTAGTGTATTCTACATTTCTTTTGGTAGCAACAGTGGTCCGCAAGTCTCGAGTAACTTTAAAATGAACAGACATCTCTTGTTATTTTCAACCGCTAGTCCTAAAGAAATGATGCTTGAACGTTCATTTTCAGAAACTCCCATGGAATTCAAATTCTGGGGAGAAAATACACATAATTTTCCAAACTTACCTCTGGGAGTTTTTAAGAATTTCAGCGGGGGGGGGACTCTTTTTAAATTGAAGAAAATCGTGGTTTCTATAGATATATTAATTCTGGTTGCAGGTTTAGCATTTAGAGACATTGAGTGCTCTGACTAGGCTTGTAGAAGCATCAGTAAGCAGAAGATGGAACACTTGTCTGCAGAATAAAGTGGTTTATTTGAAAGAAAGAAGCGGATGATAAAAGTATCCAGAAGTGCTATTTATATCAGTGTAGGTAAGTTAATTTACAAGTTTGGCAGGTAATTAATCGAAGTTTAGTAGTTAATTTGGTTGGTAGCATAATGAGCAAATAACTGCATTTCAGATAAATCTATATAGGAAAGACAATCGATTTACTGGACTAGATTTTGTTTTGAGGATAAAGCTCTTGATAAGTGAATGCACATTTTAAAAATTTTGGGAGCTAATATTAGATTTGATTATTAAAAGAACAAATTATTTCTTTGAAATATTAAATAAAGCGGTACTTGTCGATTAGCTGGAACCCACGCGATATATTTTATACGGAAGATGCTTAAGAAACTAGTCAAACGGGTTTCTTTCAATAGAGAATTGAATTGCAAACCGAGGTTTGTCCGTGCGTTACAATATTTAAACTTTTGTTTTTTGGGGTTAATAAGGAAAAAAGGTACATAGGTTAGGTTAGGTTGCATATTTAATATATGTTATGCTTTACCCCCACCGCCCTAATCTGCAAATATATAGCCCAAATTTATTTCTAAACTATTATATTTTCATCGTATTTTGTTTTATTTTATTAGCATTGACCAAACTTAACTTCTTGCGTGGGTTTTGGCTAATTGACAAGTACCAATAAAGCTTCAAGAGCAATTATTTGCCCTAGATACGTAATTGCTTTGAAACTGGCTACTATTTCTAGATATGCGGCAATTCAAAAACAAAATACTTTCGGTTCCACCAATACATTTACACATAATTTAGAGGTCCCACCAGCCCTTACACACTGCCTCCCTCCTCCGGTTGGGGATAAAGTAGAGCTGAATTATTGAACGAGTCATTCTAGTTTACCTCAGCATGAAAAAATTCAAAGGGACTCGAGAGGCCTCGATCTCATTACGATTTCTGCACAACCCATTGCTATAAATACTGGACGTTTGCTTCTTATAATATAATATAGTAATATAATGCTAATATAATATAATACTATAAAAAATAATATACTAAATTGGTGATTTTCTTTAAATCAAGTATGTGATAGCATCACAAGCACCCAATGGAAGGGTGCGCGAGGCAGTATCTGCCCTCTTCCTCCTAGGCTTAGAAAAATTCCGTTGAAGAAAAAAAGTCCCGTCCCCAGCTTTTCAAAGTATATTTTGCCTCTCCCTACCCCCAAACTTTTCCTGAATTTGTGCTACAAGTGTTCTACGGTACTTAACGATTATCAAAGCAGCAATTTTGTGTATGCTTAGGTTTTTGTTTAAGGATTAATATTTGAAGTATGTGTGTCTCATACATGTTGACATCATTTTAAATAACACTTTTGTAACTGGATTTGTCCGAGAACATTTTATAAACACTAAAAATGCATAAAATTATCTTCAATTTAAAATTGTTTTAATATTAACTTCTCTAAAAGAAAATATTAAAATGAAAGTTACTTTAGCTAACAGTCCTATTAAATATTACCTTCACATTCTGTTCTTTCCAAAGAAAAGTAAAACAGTAAAATCTTTTATTTTTGAAAAGCTGTTACATCCTGATAGAAAGCAACTCTGATTGTCTGAAGTCAGGTGTCAGCTTATGAATTAATATCATCGCTAACAATGAATAATATTTAGAATTACATATTCAATAAAGCGTTCAAATAATATTAGAGAACAGACCTGATGAAGATGAAGCGACGGGGTTTTTAATAATCAAGTATAAAAACATTTTAATGAATGAAAGCAAAAAGCTACTCTAAAATGAACAGAAATTACACCATAAATGAGATGCAAGGTTGCCAACTGGAAATATCCTATGTCAGAAGGACATATTCCCATGTGCAGGGACACAATGACATAAAAGGCCCAAAACTGATACATTTAAGAAATTTGGGTAAAAAAGGGGACACACTTTGAAAAAACGTAAACATTTCCCAACTGGATAAATATTTTGATAAAAAAGCCTCTTTTCACCAAGGTAGTATTTTTTCTCTTTTTTTTCTTTTTTTTTTGTAGCATCCGGGTTTTGTCAGAGATGTCATAAGTAAGGGATTTACATGTTTGTACTGGTTTCGTGCCTTTACACGAAGCCATTTTGTATGAATATCTTGCATGCATTTTTTTACGTTTTCATTATATTCAATGTTAACTGGACGCTTTAAAAAATGTTTATAGAGGGTTTTTGGTCAATAATACAACTGGTAAAAAAAACAGCACCTAGTTTTTGAGATATCAAGATCGACTGATTTTAGCTAAAGATCACACATTCTTGAATGCTCAGAAGACACATTTATCGAACTAAAAGTTAACAACCCTGGCGTTAAGGTGAAACTTCTGGGAAAGCTAAGGGGGATGCTGAACTAAATCAAAGGACACTATGTGCATCCAGGTTAGCAATCAGCAATATCTTAGGAACTTAAAGTATTCAGGGTCACTACTACTACTACTGCGGCTGCAATGCGACTGGTTGCCATTGCAACTGTGACTACTTCCGACTGCGACAACTTGCGACTGCGACTGCTTGCAACTACTGCCACTTCTACCTGTGACTATTTTCAGAGAATATTGAGGGGTGTTGATCAAAATCAAAACACATTACGTGCATGCTCATTGTCAAAAAGGCACATCATCAATACCTCAGGAACGGCTGAGGGTATTAAGTTGAAACTTTTGGGGTATGTTCAAAATGGCACACATGGGCGTATCTATACTGTCCTTGGGGTCATTTGTGCTTTACTGACAACAATTTTACTGTACACTTTTTTACACTCATAATTTTGAAAGATAAAAAAAATAAAGTGAAAATAAATTTTGGATTGCTGAGTTTGCAGGTACAAAAATCATTATATACTAATATTCAGGTTATTTTCATTAGTTCTTTCCAGTCATCTTGATTATTAAAGTGATTTATTTTTTATGTGTCGTCGATGTTTTGAAAACCCAAATACACAGTTTAAGCTACAAATAGTTTTCAATCAGATACAAATAACGAAATAGGCTTTAGAACTTTTACGCTTAGAGGAGAGGGCACTAACTAAACTCCTGCTTGACGTTATGTTCGTTCGTTTTAAGTTCGACTAGAATATTCAACTCAATTTTATTCCTTTTATAATCTTTATGTTTCATATGAGCATTTATTTTAATTTCTGGTCGTTTGCGGTTTCATTTATTCTTTAGTCGTAATTTATGTCGTTTTGAGTTTGAATTATTATAGGAACTTATTTTTCCTGCTCTTAAGTTTAATATGAAGCTTTAATTTTCTTTGAAATACTTCTTTTTCCAAAGTTTTTTTTTTATTTCAATCACAGAAAACAGAAAGTGCTTTGACACAGGGTTAAACGAAACTGCAATACATGCAATGATATAGTCAAAAGGGCCTTCTGCTACTACCTGTAAAGACTTGTCGACAAGATACCACGGCGTGACATGCTCTTTGCTGCTCAAGATTAGAACGGTCGACTTGGCAGTGCAAACTCCGACTCAGCAGTAGTTATTAGTCGTCACACCATCGGTGACCGATGCGTCATAGAGAATGGTCCATGCAGCTAGCCAGATACAACAACCTCTGCATTACAAACACAATCTTAGAACACAAGAGACTCCACCTCGTTACGTGGCGTTCTAACGACAGCATAGGACTTCAGAAATCGGTCACATCTTAATCAATAGACGATCTACGTAGGTACAAGAGTATGCACAGGGTCTTCAAAAAGATACGACCATTATCTCCTGAAGAAAAAAGTTCATCACCGCCTTAGCAATCAAAAGCGAAAAAAAAGAGTAAATCGTTTCGATGCGTTAAAACAAAGATCTCCAGAAGCAAAAGTGGATTCCAAACTGAAGCTCTGCAACAAACTTAAATCCGTGTGGTTGCTGGCACCACAAAACCAAAACAAAGAGTCTGGATCTCCGATCGCACAATATACCATTCAAGAAAAAACAACCCCTTGTGGGTGATGCAAAAGAACCTTTAATAGCAGAAGGCAACGCAGTTGAGCAGTCATTATAACAGGAAAGAGAACGATACTGGTGAGACATAACCAATCAACTGGAGCAATTGCCACAAACAAATTGTTTTGTTTGTGGCAATAGCTCGTTGCGGGTTTGCTTGTTGCAAAAAAATTCTAATTGTCGATACATTCAAATTATTGAGTGTCAAAATATCGAGAGTCGACTGTATACCTAAGATATGTCAGTTAAACACAAACAGAAATTTGGTTAAAAACATAAAATAATGTTTGAAAGAAAAGTAAATAGCAATATTAAAACCCGCAACGAGCAGAAAATGTGTGCAATTGTTGATTGGTTGTGCCACAACCAATCAACTTGTGTTCAATTGCCACAAGAGCAGGAATATGTTCAAGTTCCTGAAAGAAGTGACGGGGAAATCTCCTGTATCGACTGACACACTAAAGAACTGTCTGGAGAATTCAACCAATTAGAAGAAGAACGCATAGAACGCTGGCAAGGGCATATTTTTAAGCTATTGGATCCTGTTACACCTTCCCCCCTTTAAGTACTACTAAAGAGCCGCACCCTGTAAAGCTCAACCCACTAAGTATAACAGACGTGCTAAAAGTATTCAAGTGTATGAAGAATAATAATACTCCCAGAGAGGATAGGGTTCCTTCCGAAATATACAAGGTCTCACAAACTCTACAACAACATAATAAATAATCTTCTCGGCCAATTTATAAATTTCATCTTGAACATTAATAATTTTATCAGCCACCCCCCGATGTAATGCAATTGCAAAGTGTAACAATTTTTTAAACTTTGTATAAAGACACCCTTATTCCAATGCCGTTTAAATATTTTTAGGTAGCACTTTAAAATACGTATGAGAGAATAATTGAGGGGGGAGGCCAACCTCAATAAAAATTGATTGTATGGATTACATAGGCAAAATACGTAAAAAATACAAGAAAATATTGGGAAAATTTCAAGATTTCAGTGGGAGAAAGCTCAGATCCAAAGTATTCTTAAACATACTTGAGTATATATGTACATAGGCATGTTCCCAAGTTTATTCGCCCTGTGAAGTCATTTACTGGATGATCGAGTATAAGGCATATACAAAACATGGTTCTGAACATCTAACTATTTCACCTACTGCTATTATTTTAATTGGATTTTCGCTTTCATCCTTCATTTTTTTTACAATTAAAACCCATCAAAAATTGACAATATGAGAATGCAACCCCTCCAGTCATGCTATGTCTAGCCTTTGAATCGTTAAAATATAAATAGCTTTATGTGAAAATAGAGAAATGAGCAATTAGTACAATTACCGCAAGGATAAGGATATCCTTAATTTTGATCACCCTCACACCAGATGGTACTCCCAGCTTAACGTTTAATTTTTACAATGGTTAAGTAATTACAGAAATTGTTGATTTCTTTCATTGTTGTTTTGAAATTATTTTTGTGCATTACTTTACGGCGGAGGCAAAACTATACCTTATCACCTTTAGGGCATTTTGGAGTTAGGTAGGTCTAGTACATTTTCCTTTAGGCCTATGAATTTCAATTACAGATAACATTTTTATTATCAAACTTTGAGAACGAAGGTACGACTCCTAAAAGCTTACTTAGATAGTGTTTTCGAAAATAATCGGTAGATCCTTTCTTACAAACTCCTTCTAAATGAAATCTACAAGGACAGGGTTTCGTGCTTCTATACCTTTGGAAGGAATTATTTTTTTTAAATTTAAAATAGCATTTTACTATTGAGACTGATTTAGATAATAGTTACCATTCCTGAATCAGCTAGAAATGGTAATCTTTTCTCACTTACCATTTTATGCCATTTTGCTGCGGAGCTACCATAGCAATGCGCAGCCCTTTGGCAATGCAGGATCTTGCACCATCTGTGCCAGATTAGGTTAATTTCTTCCAGCAGCCTATTTGACAAGCTGTTCTTTACGATCGTTGTTTCGACCCCCTCTAATCCCCCCCCCCAAAAAAAAAATCCTGGATACTACTCATCTATTCATGCTAGATTGTTTCAGAAAACTCTGAAACAGTAACAACAGACTCTGAAATAATAAGAGACGACCTGGCTACAACCTATGATTATGACGTCATTGATCAATCTTTAACATGAAATATGCAGTTTTTCATAGAAAAATTAATTCTATTTTTAAAATTATTTCTTTTGATTACAAAAGGTTTTTAACCCCGTTAATTTCCTTTAAAATGAGCCATTGAACAACTCTCTACGATGTTCCAGTGCCTAGCTATCAGTGGAAGAAAAAAAAAGATGCCGTTTAGGCAGAATGCTGTAGTAGCTGCCACTTTTCTTGATTTTCAAGCCAATATATTTCCCATGTTGTTCAACCAAGGGACAGAAAGTTTCCTATATAGGGGTTTCAGACAACGCGGTTTTAATCGTGTACTTTTTATTCTGATCTGATTATATTTTCGCTGATTATATATTTTCAAAACGCGTTTTTAATGTCCGGTTACTATGGGCTGTGGTTCGTCTTTTACTAGGTTAACAACGTCCTTAAGTACAAGACATTACTCACATTCATAAAAGTAAAAGTTAATTGCGAAATGAAATTTATGGTTTTTCCGAAAAAAAGCCTGAAACCCCTCGGAAATCGCGGAAGATCGGAAAAAAGTTCACCATAGGAATCAGCACAGCTGAACTGAAAACCTTGCATTGAGGAATTACAGTCCCCCACCTTGACCAGCAAGGAAAATCCTTTTTTTGCGTCAGTAGCACTGATGTTTCTTCTTTTTCCAGGGCTAGCAGATTACCAGAAAATCATAGAGAGATGTTTAATGGCTCATTTAAAAGCTATTTTTCATATCTAAGTGCTTTTTATAAATTCCACCTTCTGCATGTGCCATATGACACTAAAAATGGCACTTTTTTGTTATTTCTTAAGGGGTGGCGCTAGCGGGCTACCAGAACATCGTAGACAGATGTTTAATAACTTATATAAAAGTTATTGCTTGTATCTATGTTCTTCCTATAGATTCCACCATCTGTAGGTGCCAAATGACATAAAAACGGCACTTTTGATTACATGTCTCAAGTGGAAAAGTTGGGGCTATGTGGGCTACCAGAACTTCTTAGAGATTTTCTTAGAACTTCTTAGAGAACTGTCAAATGGCTTATTTGAAAGCTATTGCTCATATTGCGTGCTTTTCACCAATTCCACTATCCGTAAGTGCCATACAGCAATAAAAAAAGCACTTTTGGCTAGTTGGTTACCAGAACATCATATAAAGAGATATTAAATGACTCATTCGAACGGGAATTAAAATTTCTAGTTCCTTTTTTGAGTGACTAGAAAGATTGGAGGGCAGCTATCCCCCCTCACCCTTCACCCCTCCCCCCAAAGTCGTCCGAAAATTTTGAGATATCCACTTTGTTCAACGTAGTTCAAAGGTCCAATAAATATGCTTTTGCTCATGGTATGTCTCTCCATAGTCCCTGGGGAAAGGGCTATCGTATCGAGCATTTATTTTCAATCATGGTTTTGTGCCTTTTATGTGATTTTCTATTAAAAACAGGCGAAGATTAATTTTTAAAAACAATTCTGAGGGAAGTAAAGAGCGAAGTTGAAACTTAAAACAAACGAAAATTATTACTTCACAGCCTGTCTAACATATATGAAACTAGCGCTTTACTGAAAACCCAAAAGCCAAGTATAAAACAAGAATATTCATTTTTGAGTCAAAAGTGAGTACATAGCCTCACAACAACAAACTAATCTATAACGCTATTCATAGTCTTACAGGAGTTATGATATCAGTAATTTTCAGCATTCAATCAAAATTATCTTAAAAACTTACGCATAAAAATAATATGTTTAATTTCATTAAACAGCATACTAAATAATGGATTGATTTATCAGTTTTACTCGAAATGAAGAACATATCAACCGTAATATGAACTCTGTAAATCCAGTTATTTCTCTCTAAAAAATAGAGAATTTCAAGTTATGATACATATTCTAAGGCGCGTCTGTAGTCCTAATACTATCAAGTTTGCTTCACTTTGTCTACAAAATAATCATGAAATGTCCTTCTCAGATCCAATAAAACTTCAACAAAACACCTTAAAAATTGGTGGTACTTATGTATTAAGCGTACTCTTTTATATCCAGTCACGAAACTAGTCTCGAAAAACCCGCCAGACGGGTCTATCCAGACAATAGACCGCTATAGAGTAATGCAATGCAAAGCGTGGTTGTGCAATGCAAAGCGACTGTCAATCGTTGGACTGAGGTCATTGTGCAGAAGTGATGTCAAATTAAACGAAAATTAATTAAGCATCAATCCTAAAATGCTTTATTTTCATACTTTTAAAAGTGTCCTTAAATGGTTTGCTTTTAATGTGCCTAAACTCCTATATTGTTTTGTGTTTTCAGTAAAGCACTAGTTTTCTATAGTCCTACAAACATAGACAAATATCACCAGCTGGTTTGTTTGGACTAGTTTTATCGATATATGTTAGATAGGCTGTGAAATAATAATTTTTGTTCGTAAACTTCGGTCATTACTTCCCTCAGAAAAACTGTTTTTTTAGTTAATTTAAAAAATACTTTAATTAAACGTTGTTTTTTTAATAATGTTATTAGTCATTGGAAACTCAGCGATTCAAGATTTTCTTTTCAATTTTATTTGTTTGAACAATGTGCTTTTTTTCAAATTAATGACGAAAAATAAAAATAAACCACTAAATAATTAAGATTACTAGAAAGAACTAATGAAAATAAACTGCATTTTTAGTATATAATGAAATTAATTCCTGGAAACTCAATAATCTAAGATTTTTTTTTTTGCTTTTATTCATTTATTTTTTACTAAATATGTAAAAAAATATGTATAGTATAATTAGTTTTCAGTAAAGCACAGATGACGCAATGCGCTTTAGAACTTTTATGGTTATATAATAGGGAACGCTGCAGCGTTGACTCTGATTGGGTTCTGTGAATGTCTATTAGTTTGTTTTTGGTGTATTTAAGATTAGACGCATCTGGACTTCAATAAGGAGCTCTCTCTTCCTCTCTCTCTCGTCTTTTCTGTCTTTTTTTTTTTAGGTCATGCTAATTAATGTTTTCCATACTATGGACAAGCACTGTTTCTTGGGTGATTTATTTATTATTTTTGAGTAAAGGTTTTAACAACATAGATGATAATTAATAGCTAATGAATAAACTGTCAATTATCGACGATATATTGCCTATGGTTCCAGACTTTTTTGTCATCCTATATATAGGTTTTATATATAAATATGTTTTCATATTCTGAGTGGTTTGACATTATTAGCTTAACGCAAGCTTCTTAAAGTATGTAAAATAGTTTATAATTGGTTAGCAAAAAAAAATCCTCCAATCACCAATAAATTTACAATCGAGCGAAGCTTATGTAAACCAGCGTGATAAGCTCACGTAGTCAGTTTGAAACACTTGTCTCACTTTTTATACTTAAAGCCAACCATGCCCTTAGGGAAGGAAAAATTACATATCTGGGAGTCACATATCCCTCCCTATTCACAAATAGTAACAATCCTTGCATATGAAGAATGAAGCTTTTCTTTCTTTTGCAATGATTAAGCCAATGGTAGGCAGCTGCCATACCTTCGGTATCTGTTCTTCCTAACCCAGAAGATTACTCTCTGAGTCTGAATTGCCAATCTACAATTTGATTCGCAAAAATATATTTTATGCTGTTCTGCCATCTATTTTTAAAGTAATCCGATAAAACCAGATACCTGTTCATGTAAATAAGGTTGCCATTCATAATTAAAAAGTTCCTGGTAACAAAATGTTGGTAAGGAGTGATTCAGCCAAAAAGTAACCGAAACTCTACAAAATTAATCTTAATAACAATGAATACATAAAAAGAACTGCCTTTTTATGTTGGTCCAAATATATAAAATTCATTAGAACTAATATTATACTAAAAAAAACTACGAGCCTGAGAAATTTTGCTTGATTTCCAAAAAAGGGGGGACACCGTCGAAAAGTAAAATAATCTTAATAAAAATCACCCCATTAGATTTACTGCATCAGAAAACTTAAAACTAGCAGTAATTATTCCTTAAATTGGGGGGGGGGGCTGTCCCTTCCTCATTCCTCACTCTTTGCGCTAAAGTTTTGAACTTTTGTCCAAATTCCGTTGTAATGTTACTCTTTGTTTTCAGTTGAAAAAAACTCCTGAAACAAAGGGCCGTTGAATTTGAACGACAAGTATTTTTAAAGAACTTTAAGACTGTAGCATAAAGAGCGAGGGATGAAGCAAGGGCAGTCCCCTTATTTACGGAATAATTTATGTTCGTTAAGTTTTAATGTTACTCCTAACTTTCAATTGAAAAAAACTCGTTTTTTTCCTTTAATCCCCAAAGAGATCAAATAACACTTCGACAGAAAATTAATTTAACTCATTTACGAACTTAATCTTACCGCCCAGGGGCGTCAATTCGGGGATGGGGGCAATTGTCCCACCTATATTTTGTAAATAGCTTTTTTTGTTTTTTTGAGAAATAATTGTTTTGGTTATTCTTATTTGCAAAAAAGTCCCCCTTCCCTAGATTTCAAAAAGTATATTTTGTCCTTCCGTATATTTTCGGGAACTGGTGTCCATGTTATTTTCCTAGAAAGGAATCTTTTGCTTCTGTAACTACTATACGCAATAAGAGGACTTTTTACGACTTTTTAAGGACTTTTTAGGACTTTTTAAGAGGATACTTTTACGCAATAAGAGGACAAACGATCAAAACCAATCAATCGAGTGATATCCATTTTCTAGTTTAAATTATCACGGTAAATTAATTGGCGAAGGTAACTGCCTAGATTTTCCATTTATATTTTAATTGAATATATTTTTATTTATTTAACTTTATTTGTTTTTTTTAGTCTATTATTTATTTCTTCATCTATATTTCCATTAGTAAATTTTCCGATCTTCTTTCTCAGATTTGTTTTTCCCTATTTCGGATTTTAATTCTCATTTTATTTCACCTGTATCCATATGACCTAGCGAAAAAACGTTAAACTATATAGAACTCAAAGAGGATAGTTTTAAGCCGAAAAAAACTATAAACTGGATATTGATATTTGTCTCTTCATTGCACAAATAGGTTGCAATCTGCTGGGGACACAAACAGTAATTAAAAAAAAAAATCACTCCTCCTTGAATATGCGTGTGAGCGCTCATATAAATTGAGTACCCCAAATTGGCTGATCAATTCACAATTTCAGGCATCTCATTTGATTTTCAAGATTCTTAGTGGATATTGATATTTGTCTCTTCATTGCACAAATAGGTTGCAATCTGCTGGGAACACAAACAGTAATTAAAAAAAAAAAATCACTCCTCCTTGAATATGCGTGTGAGCGCTCATATAAATTGAGTACCCCAAATTGGCTGATCAATTCACAATTTCAGGCGTCTCATTTGATTTTCAAGATGCTTAGAGAGAGGCAGACAAAACGGAGGGGCTTTGCTCTCTCACTACTCCTACCAGGGAACTTTCAAATTTCGTATGACTTTTGCTACCATTTCCTACACTTACCACGTAACTTGTCCATTTTTGAGCCCCCCCCCCAAAAAAAAACACTTCTTGTTTCCACAAGAAGTGTTTCAGGTTTCAAAGACGAGATAGGTCTCATTTTCTCACTTGCAGAAACGATAAAAAAAATAGTAAAATTCACATTTTGCAACTTATCACTACTTGTATTGCTCAAAGATACTTGAGGGGGACTAGGCATCTCATAGTGCTTCTTATGTCACCAATTTGGAGGAGCATCACAGATGCAGTGGCCTTTCCGAAGTATTGAATTTACGGATGGTAGGTACAAAGAAAATCGCTGCTTAACCGAAAATTCTAAAATAAATAAAATTATGATGCCCATAAAACAGTGTCTCCCACACTTCTGACATATGTCTACCCCTTTCTATAATTTACATAATGCTGAGTACCTCGCGTGAAAAAATGGATATATTCTAGTAAAAGTAGAGTTTTTTTAGTACTCACACGAAAAAAGTAATAAAAGGATACGCGTGCAAGACTCTGGGAAATGTTGGCGCGATAGAACTAATAAAATAATATTCAAAGGCGAAATGTTTAATGGAGATACGGCTTTTTTGAAGGTCTCTTAGATAAATTCTTGACTATACTCACCTAAAAAAAAAACTAAAGGGAATATTATGCATTGCATGTTTTTTTGCCCATTCTTATTTAACATTTTCATCTTTACGGCCTCCAAAGGGTTTCAGTTCCAAGACCCCTGAAACCTACGGAAAGGACTAGGCAGGAACGTTTTCAAAGGGCACCGGGACTTCTCCATCCCGAAATTCTATGTTTTCTGAACTTTGGGTGCTTCTTATTCAAACTATAAAATAACTTTTCTCATTATAGACCCCCTCCAAAAAGTTCTTGCGTTCTTACTTAACCCTTGGAGCAATTTTTCCAGGGACCTAACACCAGATGATATTTCTGACATTTTTTAAACACTGCTACAGCAACTTACTTAAGTGCTCTATTTATTTCTTTTTATAAATTGCGTTTTATCATAGAGTGTGTTGTACAAATCCGGAACTTCATAAGGGGAAAACGAGGTTCAAACCGTTGTTGATGCAGTCCTGATGACAAAACTCTTAAATTCTTACCCTCCCCATGTATAGACCAAACAAATTTTAGTATGGTATCCATGAAGTTAAAATACATAAAAGGGCGGAAGTTAACGCCACGAAAAGACAAAGATGGAAAAAATAAAATAACTGTTTGCAAAAGCTACTTGTGGATATTTCTGAAAAACATATTTAACAGATTATTGGCTGACTCATGGTTATTATAAAAATCACTTACTTTTATATTTGAGTCTCCCGGGTTACTTTTTGTGAACACGACAGAAATCACAAAAATTGAGGGGCGTAAATGAAAGATCGAGTCAAAAGTCTGTAAGGGAAAAATAGAGTACTCCTGTTAAATTTAGAATGAAGCACCAAAATTTTGGTAGAATCTCAGAGTGTGTTTAATAAGATCAGAAAACATTTTAAGGAGGTCAAATTATGTTATAATAACAAAGTCAAATACATTTAATTCCCAACGTACTGTATAAAACTCTAAAACTTCAACACAAGGTACTCATTGTTCGTTGTGCTCAGAATATATACAATATACATATATATATATATATATATATATATATATATATATATATATATATATATATATATATATATATATATATATATATATATATATATATATATATATATATATATATATATATATATATATATATATATATATATATAATATATATATAATTATTAATTAGAAGAGAAAAACGAAACATATACTAGATATTGAGATATAAAGCGAAAGAAACGCGAAAGATGTACTAGAAATCCTCTTTAAAGAAATTCTTAACTATTTTGACGTAAGAGACTTTTCACGGCGGAAGAAAGTAGATTATTAAAAAGGCACACATGTTCTTTAGTTTTCTAACCAAGGATAAAGATTGAAGTCATCCGATAACTCATTCCGACAGATGATACCCACTTTTTGATAAAACGGAAACCCCTTTCTGCTAGACAAGCTATGTTCTTCCGGAGAATCCAGACATCTCCAGATGGGGATAAAAACCCCCTACAAAAGTCTATATGGAAGTGATTGAACCACGCGACACCCCCGATCCGACCACAGTTGTGTAATTAGAATAGTGTGGCACTAATTGCGACGTGTATGTTTTCCAGATGTGCTGAAAGTGTGGCTCGCCGTGTGCAGCGAAGTTTGATGTCAGGGTTATAACATATGTTAACCAGACAACCCCGTGGTTTGATAATGATTACCCGTCTATACATTTAAAGCACCAAAGAGAAGGCCTAGTCGTCTCAAATACTCCTTTTGTAAAACAGAAACAGAATGGAACAAACGATTTGAATTCTCATGAATTCTTATCGTAGGAAATGGGCAGTGGTGATTCTAGCCTGTCTTGTGCCCGGGAAAAAATCTTTATTAGTGCCCCCCCCCCCTGTCGCCCAAAATTTTCAAGCCAATTTTTGGCAAAATTTTCCTTTATTAACAAATTTTTCATTTACTAACACAATTTTTAATTTATTTAAAATTAACTTTTCGTACTCATTTATTCGATTATTCATTTGAAATTTTACGCCCCTAAAATTTCTGTGCCCGGGGCTAGTGTTCCATCAGTAAGATTGACACGATTTTTTTTTTCACGAGACCTTCTTGCATTATTCTGATTTTTTTTTTCTGTTTTTTTTTCCACAGTTATCTATTTCCCTCCCAGCTCTTTCTATTCCCATCTCTCGGATTTTCCGCTATGTTGACCTAGCTTTATTTTATGTTTCTATTTTATAGATTGATTGTTAGCCTATTTTTTGAAGTAGTATCTGTTCTATTTTTATATTATAACAGTAGAACGTTTCTCATGATTTCGCAAGTCTAAATAAAGAAACAAAAAATCATGAAAAAAGTAAACGCTTTCACTCTTCAAAAGAGTGGGCACGGTCGTACCCTTACACGGGTTGGAGGAGAGGGAAAATATTCAAGATGAATATGTAAGATTCTTTCAGAACAACTAACGTGTCTTTACCTAAAGATACACTTTTTTTTTGTTTTGGATCGTGATTTTAAAGGCTTTCTCTCGATCTTTCAAAAGTCACCGAAATAACAAGTCCAAAAGCTTGGTTTTTGGGAGGGGAGATCAGAAACATACGAAAGGGGAAAGCCGCTGCCTCTCCTCAAACCCTATATTTTCCCAATTCCTGGGACCTTCTTATTAAAATAATCAATGAAATTTATTTTTGTAACTACCCCCCCCCCGAAAAAAAAATTAATCTGTCTAAATCAGGTCCCCCCCCTCTTATACAAAAAGCACTATATTTACATTCTGTTTAAACCTTTTAAAATTTTGATTTAATAAAGTTAGAGCAAGTCCAAGCTCATTTATTTACAAAAATTACATACATGAAATTATGCAAAACAAATTAAAGGTGACTTATCAGCATATGTAACCATATTCATATTTACATAAACGTAGGAGCAGGATTGGTTAATGATTCGGCCCAAAAACCTCCCACTCCTCAATAAGAATTACATAAAGGTGAAATTTTACTCCCAAATAGAGTATAGTAAAAAGTAAAATTTTGCAATGTCTGAATACCTGACCTGTAAAACACACTTTTTGAGTATCAGCACCCCAAAGCACGTGTGCAAACATTTATTCTTATTAGTGGTGTTGTTACGAACAGGACCGATATATCGATAAGGAGACACAACTTAAAAAAAAGGTACTTATTAAGGAGCTGGGCAACACGCGAGAAGGGAAGTTTGGTTAATGCAAATGAAATAAAACAAAATGGGATGAAAATATAATAGTTTAGAAAGAAATTTGGGCTATATATTTGCACATTGGGGGTGTTGGGGGTAAAGCATAGCATCTATTAAATACGTAACCTAATCTAAACTAGATAACCTAAACTAACCTAACCTAGGTATCTTTTTTGCCCCTTTAACCCCAAAATACCACAGAGTGAGCAATACCTCACTATGCAGCAAAATCCTGTTTTTCATAAAGTATCTGAGATTTTGATGCGGTTCTTCTCACGTGTTGCCCGGATTCTTAACTAGTACCCAAAAAACAAAACACAGAATAGTCATGTTATGCGGAAAATACAAAAGGCTCCAGTGAATTCGTGAAGATGTCAGAACCTTGGGGGACTAGGAGCCTAGAGACCCTCCTCTTTGGCTCCCCCCGTTGGAAAACTTTTCAGTCCGCGGCGGTCTCTTTCACATCAAAATTAAATGAACTTGTAGATATTCCCTTTGAAAACTAAAACTTTGGATACTTCGTTTCAACTGAGCAGATTTAAGAGCTACTGGGCAACTTATTTAGGGGAGTGGGACTGTCCTCCAAATCCTTGCTGTTCGTACATCATGCTTCTTTTCCCCCAGGAAAATAACCCCAATTTTATGTGGAAAAAATTACTTCTACCCTAACAGGATTGAGGGATCTTTTTTCAGTTTAATTTTTTACGTCCAAGGTTTTTATCGTTTTAATTTGGCAAGTGTTTAGCTTAAAAGCGTTTAAGATTTCTAAAACAGTTAAAAAAATTCCAAATGGCAGTTATAATTCACACTAAATTTAACAATTGGTTATTTTGTTTTCAAGAACAGGATTTTGTCACGAGCCAAAAAGTGTTTTGGCACCCATCTCTTCTTTGTTTAGTATGTGATTGAACAAGGTGAAACAAGAATTAATCTTAGACATTTGTATTTAAGCCAAGTTTTCGTGGATGTTCCATTGGCGGGCAAAGTCACGCTTCAAGAGTTTGAATATCTTGCTGTTCGTTTCATCTCTACATTTTAGAAAAATTTTTGGTTGGAAATTGCTGAAATGATTTTCGGAAACTCCCATCAGTGTTAAGAAAAATATTTTTTTGGTGTTTGTAATAGAA
The DNA here is from genome assembly GCF_049724085.1 of Artemia sp. Qi Xiang Cuo. NCBI lineage: Eukaryota > Metazoa > Arthropoda > Branchiopoda > Anostraca > Artemiidae > Artemia > Artemia sp. Qi Xiang Cuo. Next base: position 21,585,429 of record NC_142795.1, read on the forward strand.
CATCAATTAAATTTCTAGTGGTTAATAAATGCAAAGCCTACTCGAGGCTGACGCTGGGAAGGCTGACATAGGCATGAGTCTATATTTACAATCTCACCATTAAAAATTTCAATCAATTCAATGTTCTGCAATATTTTCTATGAAGTTTTCTGTTAAGCTTCCCTCCCACCAAGGGCAGCCACAAATAAGGGAAAAGACTTTATCCCCCTCCTTAGAAGACCATAAAAATAAAAAAAAAGTCAAAAACAGTGTTACAAAAAGAAAACTGCAAAAAAATGTCCTTTTTCCTAGAATTTTTTTTTATATTGTAACTTCACTTTTCGATGTTTTAGACACCGTCCCTCGTACCGTAAAGGTCGGGTATTTTTGAATAGAATCCGTAAAGGTATAGCGTCAAAGTTCTATTTAATTCATAAAGTTAAATTCTGGCGACAACTGAACCCTCCAAAAATAGTCTTTTTAGGCCGAATTATTCTTAATTTTTTTAGAGGATCCTTTGACCAGACTTCTCCCTTCTTTTATCTTTGTGTAGGCTATATTTGAAAATATCAAAACTTATAAGTTTCTGTTCATTTATATTTTCATATCATCGATAGCTCAACCATTTGCGAGGAATAGGCTCAGCAAACCGGAGTTTTTAAAATACAGGGACGTACCGATGGGGGAGGGGACTTGGATACCAGCCCCCCCCCGAAGTTCCAAATTTTCTGGTTACTTTTTATTCAAATTATCAAATAAAGATTGTTATATTCCCCCCCCTCCATATGAAGAAAATTTCTGCGTGCGCACCTGCTGAAATGTCCTAGTTTCCCCCACAATCCACTCGATTATGCCGTTTTAGAGAATTTTTGCTCCTCTCCAAAAATCCACTACCTACTCGGAATGATTTGCTGCGTAGCCTACATGCTTAATAATGCTTCACCGTTTTTCTGATCTACAATATTACAAATAAAAAATCATTTTCGACAAATCATTTATTACGTTATATTTTTCAGCTGCACCAATTATTGTAAATTTTCAGAAAAGCTTCATTACTTAAGTAGGGTATGTTTATCATTGAAATCTTTCATGGGAGAACAAAAAACAATCTGTAGCCAAGTTTTAAAACGATGAAATTAGGATGGCGGGTAAAGTCATGCTTTGGAAATTCGAATCAGTCGCCAGGCGGTTAGTAAGTAGGTGGTTTCTCTCCTTTTAAAACCCACAATAATGGCGGGAAGCTCTACTCCTCCCGCGCGGATAGTAACTCCGCCTCCTCGTATCATAGAATCCACTTTGCTTGCCAAATAATAAGTTATTCTAATTTTAGTCGTTGACGAGTTGAGTGTGTTGAGTAAAGTAAAGAATACAATGGAAGTTGCAAGAAGAGATTTTGGAGCTACTAATATGTTGAGGCAGTTCGTACCGCCTCGATCAGAAGCACGACGTGTGAGTCGATGCCTGTTTGGACCTACGAGCCATATCGATTCTGTGGCATTTGCGAAAAATGAAATAAAAAAACAGAGAATTATGGATATGAAACGATGGAATTTTGACTTTGAAAATGAAACACCATTACCTGGAAAATTGGAATGGGAAAAAATAAGTGTCTCTGAAGATATCAGAAAAAGGCCTTTAGTGGAGATACAACAAAATGAAGAGCCATCGCCAAAGGAGTTAAGGTTGGAAGCCCAAAATAGCCAGATCTCTGTTGAAGCAGTGGTCTCTTTACCAAAGAGTATATCAACATCAAAGAAAACAAAAATATCGGGTAAGCATCTCTTTTACTCAATAAAATCCCGGCAAACCTACCGTTAAGTGAAGCATCTTAGTGACAAGACATGAATTCATGACGTAGTCTAAGCTAAAATTGTAAATTAGGCTAGGTCCATTTTGAACTTGTTCACTTTGAACGGTTGGTAAGCTACTAACCTCATAAATCAGGTTATTCGTGGCTTGTCTTAGGGTAAAATTGAGGATCAGTGATGAAGTGAACTAGGCTAGGGCCCTAGCCTAGGCTAGTAGGTTTGGGAATTTAAAATTTTATTTGAGTCACGCCTAGGCTATTCATGTTTTTGATCTGGAATATCAAATGAATCTGTTGCCAACTAGGCCTAGCCTATGAGGTAAATATTTACCAAATCATATTATTGAGTAACATCTAAAGTGAATATACCATTCGATGCCTTTTTTTATGCTGATTACGAATATAACAATTATTTCTATCGGAAAGGAATTTTTGCCCCCCCCCCTATATCGGTCAATGACTGGTATATAATTGCACATATATGGGGGGGGGGTTAGGTTAGGGGGGGGGAATTCGTTTCCGACAGAAATGATTATTATATTCGTAATCAGCATAAAAAAAGGCATTGAATGGTGTATTCACTTTATTCCTAACTCAATAATATGATTTGGTAAATATTTACCACCTATGATGCTATGCTGATATCCATAAATTGATAACTTTACATTGTGTTGTATAGATTTGCAGAGCCTGAATAAAAAATTGTCCACTTTTAACTTATGTTAGGCCCAGTTCTGTTGAAATTATAATATCAACTTTTGTGTAAGTGTTGGAATGAAATCTAGATTATCATATTCTTTTTTGTCAATAAATTTTGTTGGTTACTTATGCTAACTAGCATAAAATGTTTATTCATATTTTTGCCTAGGCTTATAATTGTAGACTGCATTATATCATTTTCAAAATTAGAATTCTAAATTAGCATGTTTTCACCTGTAGCTTAGTTTGCGTTTGACTTTCTTTTCTGACATTAAAAAAGTATTCTCATTTCGGTTTATTTGGGTTTCTGACATTCATTTTACTTACGAATTTTTGTTGACATTAATAAATCTAAGATAGACTTCAAAGAATAAAGAAAAATTTAAGAATAACTAAACCAATCCAACAAAACAATAAAGTTGTCAATGAACAAAAAGGGTAACTTGTGTTAATCTTATTTAGAAATTAAAACAATCATCGCGAAATTTTGAAATGATAGGCTATATGAAAACAGGTCTAATTATTCTTTCTGATGAAAATTAAATTGTTCCTGTATAATTGCCAACTAGCCTAGAATGACATAGCCTACAATTAATTAGCCTAATTGATAGTTATAGATTGTTCCATTTCATTTTCAAAGCCAAAATGTAAAATGATTATTTATCTTCAACCCAGACTGCTTTCTTCTAGATGTTAAAAATTTAATTGTAAGGCATGGGCTAATTTAAATTTGTCTAGACAGTAATTTTAAACTTATTAGGGTTTCTGAAATTCAAGAAAACCGAAAGAAGGCTAGACTTAAAAATAAAAGAAAAAATTGAAGAGCAATTGAGTCAACAATCGATGTAATATATCTATCAGTCAGGCTACAACCCGAAAAAGAGAAACACGAGTTAAAAATAGGTGGACTTGGCCAGATTGGTTGTTGAAAAGCTGCCTTTCTTCAGTATTTGAATTTCTCAAATACTAGTAACTTTTTCTCTTAAGTTAAGTTTTTTATTTAGCTTTTTTCTTAGTTTTTATTTTTAACCGTTCGAGGTTTAAAGAAGTTCCAAATTGATAAATCCCTAGTCCATCATACTTTCAAATATATTTTAGCTTTTGCAGTTGTCCGTTTCTCTATTGATCTTTTTCGGTCTTTCCACGGTGCCCCTTTAAATGTCCCAGGAGAGTTAGTTGAATCAATACATTGATTATTGGAGTTTACTTGAACAAGTGCGGAAACCAACGAAGGCCAAAATCATATCCCCCTATTGCTAATTTGATCAATACTTTTAACGGAAAGTGTCTGGATCCTGTTATTTGCGTTTTCATATAGGAGCATGTAATAAAAAGTATAGGCAAGGCCGCATCCAGGATTTTTGTTCAGGGAGGGGGGAGTGTTTATGAAAAAAAAAATAAAAGCTTCAAATATTTATCAACATGCATTTTTGTTACGTTTTTATGAGTTGGACAAACATGGATTGTTCAATTCCCCCAGGACACGCCTCGAGCAGAGGGCACATATAGGAGGGGATGGGGAGTAGATTCCACGGTTAACGTTACTTGTAAGGACAGAACTTAGATAGACAAAAAATAAATATACCATTTGATTCTCCATCCAAAGATCTTTCGAATATATTAATCATGTCGTAATTATGTGCCAGCCCCCCCCCCCCGCACATTAGGGAATGGAGCTATAAATAACCGAAGGCTATATTTATATATATACATAAGTTTGCTGATTTTGTTATTTTTTTCAAATGGTTTCATTTGGGATTATGAACCGATTATTAAAGAGAATCATTAAAAAAAAAACTTTTTCGCATGCTGACCAATGGTCTGCGTAGCGCAGGCACCGATCTCCTCATTCTCTACCTTCGGCTGGGAGTGCAATGAATGGTTGGGGACAAATCATCCAAAGCTTCCCATTCTTCCCCCAGATGAGAAATAAGCACAAGAAATAATGGCAGACCCATAAAATTGAGTGTTTCGTATGTAGCTTAGAGCAATGTCTGGTCCTATTAGGGGGAGGGGGTGCAATTGTGACTGCAGGGATTGTTATATTTAGGATGAGCATCGAATAGGGAGTTTAATTATATACGGTAGTGTTCTAATATATGTACAACACGCTTGGTGTTGTACAGCGAAGATGCTAAATAAACTAGTCAAACAGATTTTTTCAACCGAGATTTCCTATGCTGAGGATAGCAAACAGTGAGTTATCACTGCGTTTGCAATATTTAAACTTGTTTTTTGGGGTTTAGGGGGGGAAGGTACCTAGGTTAGGTTCGGTTACCTATTTAAAACATGCTATGCTTTGCCTCCACCCCCTAATGTGCAAATATATAGCTCAATTTTGTTCATAAACTATTATATTTTCATCATATTTTGCTTTATTTCATTAGCATTAACAAAACTTCACTTCCCGCGTGTTGTACAGATATTAGAACAGTACCTTATATCCTTTTTTGTATTTGTTTTTTGAGCTATAAGTAACCGAAACCCTGTCCTCGATGCCCCGTAATCTTTAAGGTTCTTCATATTTGTCTAGATTTTGCGTGTAATTTGCAGTTTTATGCTTAATGAAAGGCGCAATTTCCAAAATAATTCCCGCCTATATGCATGATTTACGCATTAAGATAGTGGGAGGGAAAAAGTTCCTCATATGCTGCTCACTCAGGAAATGAAAGCACTTTTTCTAGGGGGATGAAAGTTGACTCTTTTATTTATTTACGATTGAATGCGAATTTTTAAGTTAGACTTTGATGTCCCTTTAAGAAATAAGCAAGTAACCTTGTCAAGGGCGGATCCAGGATTTTTTTTCAGGGCGGGGGGTGGGGGTTTACTAATTTTTGACTCAGTTTTCGACTAATTTTACTGATTTTTACCTAGGTTTTACTAATTTTCGACTCGGTCAAAAATTTCGGGGGGGGGTCAAACCGGGTAACACCACGGGTCAAACAAGGAAACCAGACAAACGGGTACTTGCTAGATAAATGGAGCACAAAGCGTGATTTCTTATTGCGTTTACAATATTTAAACTGTTTTTTTTTAGGTTTAAGGAGGGGGGGGGGTAGGTACCTAGATTAGGCTGGGTTTACGTATTTAATATATGCTATGCTTTACCCCCACCCCCCTAATGTGCAAATATATAGGTCTAGCCCAAATTTGTTTCTAAATTATTATATTTTCATACTATTTTATTTCATTAGCATTAACCAAACTTGACTTGTTTCGCGTATAGTGGTGGGTTATCTATAACGCATAAGTACCTCTGTTTCAAAATTTCTGAAAGATTGGAAAATTTTCACCAAGTTTATGGTATTGAAGTATCTTGCGCGTACACATCCAACGGCCGTTTTCTCCTATCATTGTTACCCAGAATTCTTGCCAAACAGACATGTATATGTTTACATGTTTTTCATCTCAAAGCGACGGTTAGCTTTGCCATCCCAGTTTTCCTCCATCCTTTTAACTTGTTTGTTACCTCCAAGACCTCGCCAATTCTCAACCGTCAATTTTTGTTTGCATACACATGCGATCGCTCTGGGCCTACAAACACTGTCATAAACTGTTTGGTCAATTGAAAAATGCCTATCGGCCGAAGAGATTAGACTGATTGATATACAGAAATGAAAGAAAAACTTGATCTTTTTTTGTTTATGTAATCATGCTGTAGATCTAGTTCGTTTGAGGGCTGCCCACCTCCTCCAGTGGTAGTCTTGGTTTTGTGTAGCGTCGTAAATGATTTAAAAAAAATGGTCCTCTGTGCCAATTTGGTCTTCGTGTCACCCTCCCAAGGGCCTATGTTCTTCACCAATTAACTTGCGTGTTAAGAAAATGCTGCTGTTTAAAGAACGAACCTTTAAATGCGACAAAAATTGAATTTAAATAGTTACAATCGGTTTTGAATTCTTAATAAGTCAAGGTGGCGCTAAAATTGAACTGAAATTGAGATTTCAGCCAGGGGCGCGAAATTTCCTCTAGGTTCTCAAAAATACCTTTTTGAGTATTTTCATTGAATAAAAAATGAAAAATTTACCCTCAATAGATTTTGAGAAACAATTTTAATTTTTATTAAAAAATTAAAAAAAAAAGAAAAAACACCTTGCCCCTCTTTATATTTTTATGAATTGGGGCCTCAAGTTGAAGTGGGTACAAAATAACCTGGTGTAAAAATAAAAAAGACAAAATAATAATGCTTGCGGCATAAAATAATTGTAGCAGGGACGTACGCAGGGGGGGGGGCTCTTTTTTTTCATTTTCCCATAATTTTCTGATTTTTCTCACAGAATAATGGGTTTGAAGGATTTGCCCCCCCCCCGAAACAAATTGGGCCCCCTCCCGAAACAAATTCCTGCGTACGTGCCTGAATTGTTGGGAACAAGGTTGCTGTTATAACTCAAAACGATGCATATCACAGATAAATTTCATACGATGCAAAACAAGTGGAAAATGCGTTACGGTTTTAGGTATTGTTATTACGAAGTATTTATTGGAAAAAAATAACATTTTGGTTGGTACCTATCTTTTATATCCACCACACTCAAGTTCTTGGTCTGAAAGAATCGGTTTTTTCTGTAGTTTCTTTCAGCTTAGTGTGAAAGAGTACATACACTACATTGTATGTACTCTCTGACATACAAATGTTTAATTATATTTTAGTTGGTATTTTGGTTAGGTTAGAAACCATTTGATATAATGTATTCTGCGTGGCCCGATTTCCATAATTATCTGTTGTAGTTTCCGTAATTAATCTTTTGAAATTATATTGCATTTTCTAAGGTCTTTAAACTAATTGGATTTAATTAATTAATTTGTTTGTATTCGTTATAACATAATTATTCTATTTTAGCATTGTGGATTTATTGATAGAAAATATCATTGTTAATGCGTGTACTAATGATTACATAACATGTTTCAAATCAGAAAAATTACTTATTTTTTAATCGCAAACTACTTTCTAAACAAACGACTTGTGGTTTTTACATCTTGGGCGTAAATCGCCTCACCGCCTATCAACTCCCATTGGGCGGACCGCCAGAGAACTTGCCTGGACGCGTTGATGCGACGTCATACAGGTTTCCTTTTAAAAACCTTTTATAAGTCACTAAAATTGGCTCAATTTCAAGTGATGGTCATGCCCAAAACAATATTTAAATCTCTTCGGATGGGCGTAAGATCTATGTAGGTTTCTGCGTAATTTGTATAGGTTTTTAAAGACTCGTTTTGCACGTTGGGGCAAGCATTATAGGCAGATTTACTATTTTGTGAATTTGTTTATTTTTATTTAGCTGAGATGCAGGTTGTTCTGTGTTGCAATCGAGCTGCAGGTTGCAATAATGTCGCGACATTGTTCAAGTCCAAATTTAAAATATATTATGTAAGTTTTTTATAGCTTTGAAGTGTATGCAACTTTGGGCTCTGTTGTATAATCGATAACGTCAATTGCTAGATAGCATGTAACCCAAGCCTGATTTTGTCCAAGATTGTTTTTCGCCGATAATGTGTTTTGATTGTGGACAGCCAAAATGATATCAATGAATTTATGCCAAAGTTAGGTTAAAAAAAATCATTTTACAATCGGAAGTTTGAGAAACAATAAAGAAGAGTAGCATAATCTTACGAGGGTTTAGTAAACTTTGCCATAAAAACAACAATACTGAGCCCATGAACAAGGATAACTCATTGATGATTTCTGAGACCATGCTGGCTTATCATGACAAAACAAAAAACGTGAAGAAAAGAAAACGAGAATAATAACAGCTAGTGAAAAAATTATGCAAATATTTCGGTCAAGATCTCCGCTTGACCGTCCTCAATGCAGAATAATACCGATGAAAATATACGAAACCAAACCTTAAAATAAACAAAACTAAAATAAGATGACCCTTTCAGAGTTACCCTTTCATCGTTACTCTGAAAGGGTTATCTTATTTTAGTTTTGTTTGTTTTAAGGTTGTTTTTTTTTATGTTTTTATCGGTAGCCTATTACCCTGCACTGAGGACGGTCAACTGGAGGTCTTGAACGAAATATTTGCATAATTTTTTCACTGGCAGTTATTTTCCTCGTTTCCTTTTCGCGATTTTTTGTTTTGATAACTCATAAAAGACTGAATGGCCAATTTGTGGTTGCCACCCTATAAATTCCTGTGTATATATTTGGTCAATACATGCCAATGACCTTAGTTTTCCTAGAACATTGGTACAAACAGGCCCTAGAAGGGGGGGGGGTGTTGCTCCTAAGAGAATTGTCAAGGAGCCAAAAATACGTATTTCTCGGCTATTGTTTTCAATTTTTGGACCCATGATACACCACCCTTTTTCCCTACTTTTATATGCAGGTATGCCTTGGAGGCTTTATTGCGATATTGTAGTTCAAAATAAGATTCGGTTATGTTTAATTTTTAAATTTGTTTTCCTGTTTGAGTGACATTTCTTACGTTTTATTTTTTATTTTTTTCAGATTATTTCCACGCAACGAAAAGAAATCATCCCCAGAAGAAGACTGAGCCACAGAGCGGGAGTTCCCCTATGACAGAATGTGTTGGAATTTAAAACCAAAGGAAATAATTGTGTAAATAATAATGTGTAAAGGAAAATACGACAATCGTTCAGAAGTTAATAACTCAGGGATTTGTAACTCGGAAGTGATGAGTGCCAAATAAAAATGGCCGAGTGTTGAGGATTTCCCTGTTTTTTGGACCCTTTTTTCCCGGAGTAAAACTCGTCGTGTAGTACAAAAGTATAATCGAAATTATGTTGGGTAATTCCCAACAAGATACCAGTATTTTCTATTTTGTTACTTTTTTCATTAATTTTAGTTGTGCGAGTTTCAGAACTAAGTGGTAGCTGATTTTTTTTTTTATGATTGTGAACATTCAAAATTTTGTCCTTTTTTTTGGCTGGCATTTTCTAGTCCTAGTTTCGGATCTCAAAGAAATTGTATTTTTGTCAGCCAGTAATAATTGTATATATATATACTATGTTCTTATATGAAATTGTGAAATAAAAAAAATTAACATGCTTAAGAATGTTGTTTTTTAACAGTAGAAGCTTGTAATTTTAGCGGAAGAAGTTGCAGCTGTAGTTAATTTACAGCATAGAAGGTGCAATTAATTAGGGTTTACAAGATTATGTATATGCAAGTCTGTAGTATTTAAATATAACAAGTTTGGTGGCTTTTTTTTCAAAACCCCCGAAACAATAAAATTCGCTTTCAATTGTACGCTTGCTTTCGCCACGGGGTTGTTCACGAAGTCACTGTGGATACACCTTCAGCAGAATATGACTGCGGTAATTTAAAAGGCGTTAAGTGATTTTTAATTAAAACTTGTTGTTTAATAAAATCCATTTTCTATCTACGTATATAATTTGCAGTATCAGCAATTCCCAGTCAATCACTAATATAAAAACAATAATGTGAAGCTATATGACGGGTAGCCTACCTGAAGCGAGTATTTTTCTCATTGTACAATTGGAACAATCAAGATATAATGATGAACTTTTTTCAAAATGCGTTATGTCCAGTTTTTTCCACTGACGGAAAGTTGGGAAGTGAGCCTGTTCATATTAAAGCCTGCTGTAACTCGACTGCCTCAGGAATGCTTCCTTGTACAAACGAGGAGTCGCCAATCGGGCGAGGGGCAATTGCCTCCCTAGACCTAACAGATGTTTTTTTGGTATATTCATTGAAAAAAAAAAATAAAGAAGAAATAACAAAATGCCCATTTAGACTTGGAAAAACATTCTTTTAGAGTGCAAACCTGAAATATATTTTTCTGATGTACAAAATTTAGGTCGTGTTACGTAACATCTTTTGAGTTACCCTGACTGTCTGCTCTTGCTTCTAGCGCCGAGATCAAGGTTTGTCTAAAAATGCTAATTAACCTCGGAGAAGAATGACAGTAACCTCAAATGTTCTGGGCGAATGTGGGAGTTCGATAAAATAAAAAAGTGGTTAAGGGGAGAGGGAGAGTTCACCAAAATGTTATGGGGCTGCTATAAAATAAGGCAGAATATTCACTCATGATTCATTCTGTATTTATTTATACAAAAATTGGCTGAACAAATTTTAAATGGTAGAGATTCTGTGAGCTCTGCATTGATGCTGGGTTGAGGAATGGAACATACATTTCTGAAGCTAAGTTTAAAGAAGGCGTGTACGTTGAGCCCGGCCTCAAGCCCCCTTCCTGCGTAGGTCTCTGACTTGACTTATAGAATGAAAAATAGAAACGCCACAGTAAGTAAAGATACTAGTATCGTTCAACATTAGTCGATTGACCGTGGATTATAATGAAAACTATATAGACTTGATGTATACGAAGTGTGTCCATTACTTCTGAGCTCAGAACAAGGACACGTTCCGTCTGGACTTTCGACAAAACTTCCGAGTAACTTGCTCAGAAAAATTGAAATGGAATACAAGTTTCTTTGCTAAAACACAGTACAAGCGAGAATGCTTCCTCAGAAAAGAGTAAATGGAAGATTGAAATTTGCTTCAAGTTAAGTACTGTCAATTAGCATGAGTAATTGATTGCTGCAACATCGCCAGGGCTAAACGGCAGATTTATTTAGTATAAGTAACAGTTCGATAAAAACGTTCGAAGTTCAACAGCTATACCGTTAATAGCATTAGGGGAAAATGACCTTTTTTGGTCAAGGTCCAGAATATACCCTAATTGGACCTTATACCTCGTATGTGAAAAACAATAGATTTTCCATCGGTTTTAGCATACATTAGAAAAGACGGAAGGATCGAAGTTGGGGTGTTTTTTTAAACAATTCTTTCCCAGAAATAATTCGGATGCAGCTTTAAACTATGTAAAATCGGATCAGATTTCGCTTAGCGTCCATATTTTTTCGCCTGAAGCATCGAAATTGTTATCAACCAAAAATGGTTGTTGGCGCTAGAATAATTACGCATTGGAGTTAGCATAAAAAGGATTTCCTAGATATTAAAAGTTTGTATCCTGTCGTTTTGTATCCAAAACAAGAATTCAGCTGGAATTTTGAAATACATCACCTTAATAAAACGGAGAAACTCAATTATACACTTTTTGATTGGGAATTAAAATATGGATGTGCTAGTATAGCTTTTTACATTAAAATTGAAAATACAATGACAATTTTTCCATTGCTAGTACTTTTTGTTAGCTAATTGAAACTAATGTATTTATTAGAAGTACTTTTTGTTAGCTAATTGAAATTTTAGAAATCTGAGCACATTTCAGAAATTAAGATACAAAAATGCATTAGAAAACTTTCTTAAAATTTATTTTCCGAAATATCAAACTTTCTCCAGAAAAAAATTACATGAAAACAAAGATCGATAGAAACTATGGCCACAAAAAAAGAACAACATACAATTAAAGGATTAAATTTAAACTTCTGAGCAAAACGATTAAGCACCGAAAACCATTCAAAAACACTAATACAAGCATAAAGTCATCACGGAACACACTCACGATGTGTTATACTCACACGAATAAACCGCGCCAGATTATTAATACTAATCAAACACCCATTTACCAACAATTTTTCCACCCAGGGCTCATCCTCTTCATCAATCAAAAAATTTTCTTTCTCAAAACCCTTCACACTTGTCCCCAGAAAATGCAATAAAATTTTTCTCCCACTCCACTCATCGGGCAACTGTAAGGGTCACTTCATTCTATTCCAGTTCAGAATAAACTGTTGCCAACAACCTACCCACAACAATCCTTTACTGATGATAGAAAGTGGTTGTCAAGCTCAGGGAACTGAAACTTTCAGAAGCCAATAAGACTGCGTCCATAAAACAGACGATAAGCAAAACTAAAGAAGATATATTGTTGTTTCGATGTTAGCGTGACAAATTATTTGGAGGGAAAAATGTCCCCATGTTAAGTGAAATTGCTTAAGATTTTAAAATGAACTAACAGTCGCGCTTACTACTGTGAAGAGACCCCCTCCCCAGACACTCCCAGAAAATAACCCTTTCATAGCATCTGACAATTTTGGGTTCTTTTTTACTTGTAGTAACCCGTGTATTGGGATTCTAGGGCCGTAACAAAGGTAGAACACGCAAAACGAAACAACCCTGAAAAAGTGTACGGGCAGACGCCATCTTTTCCATCGCAAGTAGGTAAATAGCCAGATGAAAAGAAGGGCGAAAAATAAGCAAGACGCTAATAAAATAACTCATTTTCAATCAGACGCCTTGATTGAACTTATTATTTTGTAATGGTTGCCCAAGGCACCAGTATCGTCATTTCAAGAAAATGTAATTGAGGCGAGGGTGTCAAAATGTACTTCAAATCTAGGGGAGGCAATTTTGTTGTTTTTTCTTGATTTTAGAAATTGAACAAAATACTTTTCAGTCTAGGTTTTCCAAAAATCTACGGCTTTCAAGTAGGCATATGGCTTTTTTTTAAATCTAATCTTGTATTGCGATTTTGTTCTGCTGAAGTAGGCTTGGGTTTTCAGCTCCTATTCAATGACATATGAGAAAACTTTTAGTTAAGGGGGAGGGGCAAGGCCGTACCCAGAGGGGGGGTTTGAACATCCCTCCCCCCCGAAATGTTTGTTTGACTCGTAAAAACGTAACAAAAATCGATATAAACAAATTTTGTATGCGTTTTTTGTTTTTTTTTGTGTAACCCCCCCCCCACCCCGAAAGTTTTTTTTAGTAAAACCCCTCCGAAAAAAAAATCCTGGGTACGGCCTTGGGGAGGTGTTGGGATTCCATTTTTGTAAGGGTTAAACTCATTTTGGAGGGACAGGGGGGCAACAACAGGCCAATGAGCCTTGGGGGGAAAAGTAAAATGTAATATGGTTTGTGTATTTCATGATGAATAAGTCTTAACAACGTAAAGAGTCTTTACATCCATCATGTTCTTATGAATACATTACGTTAAATTTTAAGGGAGTGTAGACACTCAGTGTTTCGGACATTTTTATTTTCAAGAATATTTTTAAATAGATGATATATGTATACAATATCAGTTATGATAAAATAATAAAAGCTTAGTGGTAGTCATAGAACCATTTTGGAGGGGGACCTATCTTACCCAGCCCCTGGTATTCTATTTCTAAGTTCAGGTGTTTCTTAAATCAATGATTTATGGTCTGATAAATTCTAAAAGCAAAGCTCTGCATAATGATAAAAGGGATCGTGTGACCAAGACATAGGCCATTTTCATAGTTGAAACTTAGTTAAACCCGAATAAAGAATACATCTGCTTCATTAGCACTGAGTTTCAGCGCAACCTCCAAGTTCTGTGAGAAGGGTCGAGTTGAGACCATAACCTGAGTTCAGACATCCTTTTTGCAGCTGGTCTGCCCAGACAAATGGGTTTTGGCCATCTGCGAACCCTTGGGGTAGAGGGTCTAGCCAGGTTGTAAACATAAACTCCACTTAAAAACCGGTTTAAATTTAAATTAAACAGCTGGCTATTCAGTTAAAAACCAAAAAGGAGAAGTCGTAAAATAATCGTAAAACTTTTACTATTAGAAAAGTTGTAATAAAAATAGGATTCACTTCGTTTTACCATGGACACCAGGTCGAACGAATCTATACTGTTTTGAACGTTTCTTTATTGCTGATTCTTGTTGAACTTCTCTTTCAGTAGTTGCTACCTAAAAAATAAGCGATATGGTAATAATAACACTAACACTATTTATAGTAATAATAATAATAGTAAGTATGGCAATAATAACACTATTTATATAATAATATTTAGGGTACAGAGCGAACATTTTAGAGGTGGTACCAAAGGCTTCTTTAAAGAGAGGGATGGGTGTTTTAGACGATTTTTCTCAGTGACGATCCTTAGAACGGACCTTACGTAGAGGAGGAATCGCCGTATCCTCTGTATGCAGGTAACCTTTGAGGGATGGGGCGATTTTTCAGTTTGGGGTTTGTTGCTTGAAAAAAACTGTAGATACCTTAGACTGGATTACTATTTTAATACATCCTTTTAAAATGTCCCCTAAAAGGATCCATGTTATAAACATATTTGATGATGTATTTTTTATTTTTCGCAAAAGAATACCGAAAAATTCACAACTTTAAAATATTTATGTGAGTAATTACTCATTGAAATGACACTTTCTGGCCGTAATTCCTATAAATGTAACCCTCTCCCTCCGCCCTGTTAAAAAAATTTCAGCTTTGTGCCCTTCTGACCAAATTTTTGAAGAGATCTCTGAATACAAACACCCACATATATGTATATATATATATATATATAATATGTAGAACTTGAGATCTTAATTAAGTCTTCTTCAATGAGATTTAGTTGACAGGGTTACCGGACTAAACTAACTTGGCTTGTTTTGTCTTTACAATTTCATTGAACAAGATCGGTGAACGACCTTGCGTCACTCACTTTATCAATGTTGTCCAATCCATCGCCTAAAGCCTTGCCAATATTTTTAAAATGAAATAGTTAATGAAAAAAATTGCAGTGAATGAAAGTCTTCGGGAAAAACGTGGAATATATTCGAGACTCTTAATGCAAAATGATGATGTCAGTAGTTCTCAATAAAGGCTATGAAAAAAAAATCAATCAGAAATCACACATTTCCTTAAGTATGGGATCTTTTTATGTTATTAACCCACTAAGAATGTCCTGTTATAAGCTTAGTTGTACACAGGTCAAACTTTTAAGATGGGGGGGGGGCATGAAGGAATGAACTTGTATCTCACAGTATTCAATGGAAGAAGGTTCTATTGAGGAATCTCGTGGTAAGGGGTTAAAACCCTATATTATTTCACCCTTTTTGCAGTTCGAAATATTTAAACAAGGAAACGTTTAGTGATGGAATTTTTTTTTTTAAATAACCAAACAAGTACACGTGCGTAATCAGAAACTCTTCTCAGGGGAGGGGGGCAATAAAAACAATTTTAGTTGATGATTTGGGTAAGAAGTGCCCAAAAATCGGAGAAATTCGGGGGAGTGGCACACCCCGTGGCCTTGCTCTGCGTAAGTCCCTGAACACGCTGCTAACTATCCTAACTTTTTATAAATTTGATTTTCATTTGACGCAATTTGCCAATTAAGGACAGATGGGGGAGCTGCCCGAAATCAAATAAGCTCTATCTTTGCCATCTATTTTAACTCAGAAGCATATAATCAAAACATTCGATATACATGTAGATGCACATTGGCTTTTTTCTCGAGGGGGAGGGGGGTATCAGAAGATTTTTCGGAGGGGCAATAATATAGACATAACCAGGACTGGGAAATAAGTGACCCAAAGTCAATCACCAATCTTGTTCAACGAAATTGTGATGACGAAGAAGTCAAGGTTTGGGAAATAAGGTTGGGCGATTAGCGTGATTGTAATTAAGCAGCATGGGCATATAAGCTGAAAATGCTAACATTTAAGAGTCAAATAGCGTATGGTGCACCCTATTATCGCATTAGTCAGAAATATGTTGAATAATGAAGTCCGAATGAAAACAAAATTTGAAATATTTTCTGATACAATGAGCGGATGACCTTGTTTTGGTATTTCTCATTAAAAAATACCTATTTTATAATTTCACTAACAGAACTGAAAAAAAACATCTCCCAAGATTTTGAGAAATACATTTTGCCTATGTCCCCCACATTTCGTGAATTGACGCCCCTGGTCGTTGCATCCGAAGACAAATAGATACCCAAGAATATTGAAAGTCAAAGGGTCATAAAACTAGCAGCATCATACACAAGAGAGACGAGGGGACACCTCCCGAATGTTTTCAGCCCAACGCTAAAAACAAATCATATAAAATAGCCTTTTTTGGCAAAGAAACATCGTTTTTTATCTAACTCTTTTTTTTTTTAGAAGAATAACGTAAGAAAACAAATTACTATCCTGCTGAAACTTGATAACGACTAAGTTTTTTTTTTTTGTAAGGTTGCCTGCCGAAGCTTGGTTAACATACACTTTAGCATGCATTGTTAACATACACTTTAGCGTGCACTGTTAGGCCTATATGTTTTTCTGGAAGTTTTGCAGTTCTTTCAGTAATTTTAAATTTTTGTGCTACTTCTCGGATGTTATCGCCAACTCCAATGAAAAATCGGAATTTGCGGTGCAAAGCATTAAGATTTTACAGAACAATAACAATCTCGATTCTACCGACTGCAAGCAATAGACCTCTTCGTACAACTATCTGATCAACTCGTATAATCATAATTTTTACTATAAACCCCCCCTCGAAATGTGTGTCCGACTCGTAAAAGCGTAACAAAAATGAATGTAAAATTTTTTAATATGTTTAAAAAGTTTGTTTTTGTATCCCCTCCCCGGAAAAAATCCTGGATAATTTCTTGGGGGGATGATAAATAACAAATTTTATTTGATAATTGGATAAGAAGCACCAGAAAATCGGATTTTTATTTTTTGGAGCCAAAAAGCACCCTCTTACGTAAATACCTGATCAACTCAATAGTCTTATTTTGGGTAATAACTCTAACCTGTCGTCTACACTATTCCAGATAAATTGTGTCAATTCAGATATTTCTCGAACAACAATCTAAATACCGAAAAACTACTTGAGCATTCAAACCATCAAGACTCATTAACATAACCATATTCATTACAATATTAACGCAGTAACTGTTTTGGCGTATAAGTGGGGCATAGTTCACATGCAGATTTCACATCAAGGTTGGATAATTTTGGCACTTGAAAGGGTCCATAAATCACTGTGCCTTGTCTTCTTTTGAATTACTTTACTTTGAAGCTAAGAAGTATATTGAATTGGTTTTTGAAAGTAAATTCACCAGCCTCTCATGAGCGTCATCTCACAAAATGTACTACAATTTAAGTACCACACAAGTACCAATTTAAGTTCCCCCTCTCACTCCAAATAAATCACACGGCTCATGGCAGCAGGCACATACACGGTATTTTTACTCGGGGGGGGGGATGAAAAAAAAGTAGCTCGGACAAAATACCCAGAAATTCAGGAATATCAGCATTCCAGGGGGCTTGGGCCCCAAGCCCCCCTCCGTACGACCCTGCATAACATTTTTTTTCAATATAGTAAACTTATTTTTGAGTATTTTGTTTCAATTTTTCCACCCTTCCCCCACCCTAAATGAATTATTGCGTATTTCCCTGCTTATAGGCATAGCTCTATAAGACGATACTGGTAAATTTAACAAAAATGGACGTAATTAATCAATTTGCTTAGCTATGATCGTGGGAGATTCAGAAAGGGTTAAAAAATAAATCTAACCGTTGAAATAAATCTTATATCTTTTCTAGTTTTTGGTGGTCTCACGAAAATGGTCATTTTTAGTTTCACGTCTGCTCACTTTTCTCCGCCCCTTTGATTAATGAGAGGAACTTTAACACAAAATTGGAAAACGAAAACGCTTCAGAACAGCTTTAAACGTAAGATAAGAAGCACTCATAAATATTAATGATTTTTTCTTTGAAAATAGCGCGACGGACATTATTGGAAAATTATTCTTTTATTCTGTTTACCTGTCAATTAGTTTTGAAGCATTTTGAACAATGATTAAATCTTAGTGAGTAATTAAGGGAAAGTAAAAAGATAAGAAGTGACGCAGCCCTTAACTAAAAAGGGATATAAAAAAAAATTTCAATGAAGCGGCATAGTCATTTTGAGGGTTTCAAATTATGGGCTTATTTGCAAAAATATCTTTACATTATAACGTACTAAAAAGTGGGATGCTTTATAGGATCTGTAATAACTCAGAGGTGAGGAAAATATCGTACATAATCTCACTTGGGTACGTATCTGAGGTATGAGCTGGGTAATGGTGTAAAAAAAGCCATTCCCAGTCCAATTTTTTTCTTCAGTACACATCTACGTAGATTTTTTTGGGAGGGGGGGGGGGCAAAAACGAAAACAAGGAAAAAAGTATATGAAACGTCTAAGGAGTTAATCATAAATGAGTTGTGAGCATGACCATGGCCCCAAGGATCCGCCTTTACTATGTATGCTTTCCTGATCATCAGGAAATTTAAGGCAGATTCCCAAAACATCCAATGTGCATTGGTATTTTATGGGGCATTTAAAATTGAAATAATATCTGGGAACTTCTTATTCAAAATATCACTTTTTATTATTCCCCTCCCCCTCAAAGAAAAGTCCTGTGTACGTAACTGGAAGCAAGCCTCAAATCTGAGTTTTTTTCTCTGACAGAATACCAGTGTAACCAGGCGCATACACACACATAATTTTGTTATGGGAGAAAGGTGACGTCCAGACAGGGGATACGAATTACGGGAGGAAAGGTGCACCTGGGTTCAGAAAAGGGGGCAATGCTTAAAAAATCAAAAATAGGTGAATTAAATGAGGAGGAAAAAAAATGATGCAGACAGTGTAGATTTATGTTAGGGAGAGCAACTCGAGCCCGAAGATCCCCCTAGCAATCCTTTGAGGACCCTACCATTTCATTTGATTCCATAGAAACTCTGATGCATGGGCGTAGGCAGCATTAGGGAGCATATTGTCTAGGGGGGCAGTCGATAGTGTGACGGAGTTTTATCAACTACTTTTTCCAAACCATCTGCTTTTTCAGCCATTTCTAATGTAATTTTGAAGGTCTAGGGGGGCAGCGGCCCCCCCCTCCCTACGCCCATGCTCAGATGATCAACAATATTAAAAAGTTCCCAGAATTAGTAAAACAATGAAGATTGCCATGCCAATGGACAAAAACTTGAGCTACTTCAAGGTGCAACTTGTAAACATTTTCAAGTTAAGAACTATATATTCAAGTGGGTCGTTTTCAATCCCAGGAACATAATAAGCATTAAACTCCTCAAATATTGGCATATACCCACAGTCGAAATCAATGAATAGAATTGGATTTGAATTAGGGGATTTGAGAACAAAAGGCCATGGGAAAAGAAACAGTGTTGTGTATTTAGTTACTTTCCCTTGTGAAGACTGATCGAGTGATAGTATCAGCCGCTGATTCCTGCGGTTTTCTAGTTAGAACCGCTGAGTGGTTCTATTTTCATTCGTTCGCCGTTGTTTTATGTAATCGTGTCATTTGAGATGGATGTGGTGATAGCGATCCTGGGAAAGAGTTGTATAATGAAGTTGTGAAATGTGACAGTTGTCACTTTTCAAAAGTGAATCAGGTATCTAAGGAAATCAAGTGCACAGCAATTCCCCTAGAGTAGTGGGAGAGGGCTAAATATTTTGAATAGGTATAGACAGGGCACACTCAGGGGGTCTTCGGGTCCGCCCCCTCAGAAATATTAATTTTTTCAAATTTCTGGGAACTTTTTGATCAAATTAAAAAATTTTATCATTACCCCCCATCTCGCAGAAAAGATTCGGTACTTGGTAAGAAAGCGGTAAGTACGCGAGAAGTGAAGTTTAGTTAATGCTAATTAAATAAAACAAAATAGGATGAAAATATAATAGTTTAAGAACAAAAATAGGCTATATATTTACATATTAGGGGGGTGGGGTGGTTGGTAAAGCATAGCATATATTAAATATGTAACCTAACCCAACCTAGGTAACTTTTATTCCCCTTAAACCCCAAAAAACTAAAGTTTCAATATATTTCTCGGAGTGAGAAACCCCTTGTTTTTGTCATTACCCGGTACATGCCTATCTGTTCTCGCAATACAATTCTCAAGGACTTACCGCTTTCTTCACAAGTACCAAGGATTCCTCCATGCATGCCTTGGTATATATACAAAAACAATATACGACTTTTACACATCAGGCAAAAGAAAAAATAGTAAATTCGTAAGCTAGAGAGAAAACACTACCGAATACCCCTTATGATCAGTGGCTGATTTGAGATAAGTCTCGATTTCAAATGTCCTACAGATCAACGACCTATTTTCTGAACCAGAACAAATATATTTGTGCTCACCTATAATCATTCAACACTATACTAGAGGTACAACCGGGATTATGTTCCGAGGGAGGGGTGTGGTGGAGCCCCCTCCCCACTCGCTACACCACAGATGGAAGCACAATTAAACGAGTGTTATTTGAAGAATTTAATTAGACTTATCTCAATAAATGATAGCTCTGTGAGACTTGTATTTTACGGTCTTTGGATGTGTGACCTTGAATTTAGAACGTCCTTGAAATTTCTAAACACAAGCACCCTTGAAATTTCAAGTCAAAGTTTATAGCGAAATTAATAGAGGATAAATTTGCTAATGAATGATCGGCGGTAAACATCAAGCGAATCAAATGCAATTATATCATGGAGCTTTTCAGGGGGTGTAGTAAAAACTCCGTGCCAATAGAAATCCAGCTCACTTCGGGGGAACTGACTTATATAGCCATTATTTCTTCAAGGTTTACGATTAAAGTAATTGTTTCCGATTCCAGAGGGGTATGAAATCCCTAATCTATTTTCACAAGTTAACTTCTAAAAATAGTTAATTAGGGTAATTATAGACAGCATATTTGTTGTGCAAACCAATCTGTTTAGAGCAATATCGAAAGTGACAGAATGAGTCGAAAATGCGAAAAAAACAACAACTGTAAAGCAGTTTGAAATACGAGTTCCTCAGAGAGCAGCAGTTGCCTTTTTGGGATGATTAAATCAATGAGTGTTTTTTTTTTTCAAATGGATTTGAAGAGTAAGTTTAGGAACCCTCTATATATGAAAGGGGCCACCTCTCTCCTCAAATTTTTCCTCTAAAGTGCTCCATTGAGGGTATAATCAATATCTATATTATACTGAAACATTCGCGCAAAAAGCGGGTGGTTTAGGGGAGGATGACAGCTTTTCTTACATAAACTAACTGCTGCTCGTTTTAAAGGCTCTTTTTAATTTTAATTGGAAACCATTAAATTAAATTCATGTCCGTGCATCGGCGTACGTAGCTTTTTGTCTAGGGGGGGGGGGGCTATGAAATCGTTCTTAACAAGTAATCACCGAAAATCATCAATAAGCTTCAGCATTAATCTTCTTGGATTAGAGCAAGTTCCAAAGACATTATGGATATTTTCTTCTTAATAACCTTTTATTCTGTCATTCCAGTTGATTGTTTCCAGCTTTTTCAACCATCTATCTTTTATCAACTGCTTTTTAGCCATCTACCTTTTTTCAACTGCTTTTTCAGCAGTCCATGGGGGCAGCTGCCCCCCCCCCCCGCCCCTCCGTATGCCTATGTCTCCGTGTTTAATATTATATTCAGGATCACCCTAAATATGACTATGGCTGTCACCACCAAAATCCCACGCTCGTTATTGGATAGCAGTATTTCAAGAAGGGTACTCAACCCTAAACGTTGACTTTTTGGGGTGTGTGACATAACAAACACAATTTTCAGGTAAATAATCTTAAGTGAAAACAGGGGTAGGGTTTAGGGGATGGAAAAGGGGTAGGATCTTCGGACGAACATTGTTCCCAGAGGATACCCCCATCCCTGCCGGCAGGGATGGGCAGGTAAAAATATGAATTAATCTTTCATTTCAGAATTAATCTAGATTACGAAGAGAGTTGATGTGTTCGCCCTCAGCATTTATACTGTACGCTTAGCTTAAAACAGATTCGATCAAATGAAAAACGCATATGGAGTAATTCTAAAAATCCTGGATCCACCACTGGGCTAGGCCCTCGTCAAACTCCAGATCGTTACGCGAAGCTCACAGAAAGATTTCTCTTTAAAAATCTACTACAGATACTCAGGGTTGCGAACTGGACCTATTTTGTGTCCAAAGGACATATTCCTATGTGCCGGAACACAATGACATAATAGGGCAAAACAGGGACATATTTTAGAAATTTGGGACATAAAAGGGACATATTTTGGAAATTTGGGACATAAAAGGGACATATTTTGCAAATTTATGACATAAAATAGAATATTTCCCTGGTGGATAAATATTTGTGTAAAAAAATTGTCATTTATCACGTCAAGTTCTCTTCTAGGACCTTTATTGTTATTGATGTTTGTGTTATGTTATTCGAATAAATTTAATCACCAAAGTAGTGTTAACACTACTTATCTAGCACTTAATTTCCTTAACTACTTACTTTCAACTAATTTTTACGTTTTTACAATATTTTTACACCCTTTTTTCCTGAAATTCGTCTGGTCAAAATTTTTAGATAGCCATTTTGCTCAGTGTAGTTGACAGGTACAATAGATATGTCTTTGGAGATGACTAGATCCCTCATAACCACCAGAGGAAGGGCTTCAAGTTATGAAATTTGCCCATTGTTTACATATAACATTTGTTATAGGGATGTATACCCACATTTTCCAAGGGGGGAAGGATTTCTACGGGGAGAATTTCCCATTGGGATGAGAAGTTTCTGGGGTTGAACTTTTCAGGGGAAATTTTACATGGGGATAATTTCCCAGAATTCATATACAAATTTTTTTTTACTTGTCTTACTTTCTCGTTGTTGATCCCATTGTACATGTGGAATCACTTTGAGGGAACACTTTGTCAGAGGGAAGTTTTCAGCAGAGTTGGAATTCACGGGGGATCCTTACGGGGAGGATTTGCCATGGGAGAATTTTTCCATGGGGAAATATCACCAGGAGAAATTCTCCATGGGAAATTTCTGGGGGAGAATTTTTCCAGGGGGGGGGTATTTTAAACACCTTCTCCAATGACCTTCAAAAGGATCAGAAACAAAATGGAAACAAGTCTTTCTTCAAATAAAAGTATGCTAAAGAGTATTTTTCAGATTGAATCTTAAGCAAAAAAAAATTCTTGGAAGAATTTGCAGTAGGGATGGAATTGTCTGGGAGTAATGTTCTGGCGGAAGATTTTTACATGGGAAGAACTTTATATACAGGAATTGTTCATGTGGGGATTTTCCACAAAGGGGGTGGATTTCCTGGGATTATCTGAAAAAACGATCAGAAATAAATAAAAAAAGAACTTTTCTACCGAAAGTAAAAGGTGACATTAAAATTAAAACGAACTGAAATTATTCCATATATGACAGGGGTTACTCCTTCCTCAATATCCCCCTCTCTATGCTAATGTTTGACCTTTTGTCTAATTTTTTTTAAGAGCCATTCTTGAAACACAAGGGCCGTCAAAACCTTTTTAAAAAGTTCTTAAAAAATTTAGCATGAAGAGAGGGGTATTGAGGAAGGGATAGCTCCCCTAATATACGGAACAATTTTTGTTCGTTTTAAGTTTTAATGTTGCTCCTTATTTTAAGTAGAAAAACTTGTTTCTTTATTTAATGAATGAAAAAGCGATAAGGTTAAAATTTATTTTTTACTTCTGACCAAGGCACATTGTGTAGAGTGGGTTTTGTTGAAACTTTGAAAGCAACTCGATTGGAAATTGAAAGTTCTAATGCCCTTTCTAGGAATCATAAGTGATTGGAGGACGAACAGCCACCTTCCTCCCCACCCATCATTTCCTCAAACATATTCAATCAAAATTTTGAGATTACTATTTTGTTCAGCATATTTGAAAGGTCCATTAATTATGTTTTTGTGGATGATACCCCCCTTCCCCCTCAAAGCTTTCAGGGCAAGGGCTACGAGTTATACTAGTTCCCCATTATTAACATTTAAGATTTTTATGGAAGGGTTGGTTTTATAAACTTTGGAGGGGACTCACAGGATTGAGAATCAGAAGTACTAGTGCCATTTTTAATTGTCAGAAGTGGTCAGAAGCAAACCAGCCACCCTCTTCCACTCACGTTTTCTTTTCCCTAAATACATCCAACAAAAACTTTGAGAAAGTCATTTTGATGAAAATGGTCCCAAGAACATATACCAATGCCCTCAGCATTGACAACCCCCTAAGAGCCCTTGGACAAGGTTTTTAATTTAAGCCCCGGGGGCTTACAAGGTCTTATGGAATGGATAGTTGTATAAATCTCAGGTGGGGCTCACTTGATCAAATTTTAGTGCCATTTATAAAAGTCAAAAGTGGCTTGAGGACAACCCCCCACCCCACCACACCTATCATTTCCGAAAATCAGCATCCAATCAAAATTTGTAGACATCTATTTTGCTCAGCATTGTTGAAAGGTCCAGTAATTATGCCTTTGGGGATGTCACCCCCTTAGCCCTCTTGGTAGGGACTGTGGGCTAGGTAATTCTTTAATTGTTTACAAATAGTATGCCTTGGGACATAGCTTCTAGTGCAATTTAAAGTCAGAAGTGGTAGGAGGGAAACTACCCTCCCCCATGTACTACTTTCCCTAAAAGTATCCGACAGAAATTTTGAGATAGTCATTTTGTAAAAAAAAAACAGTCCAAGGAACATATAACAACGCCTCCAGGGTTTAGACAACCCCCCAGAGCCCTGGGAAAAGGGTTGTAAGTTATGTCCCAAGGGCATGTAAAGTTTTTAAGCAATGGGTGGTCTATAAACTTCAGATGGGGCTCATTTGATTTGAATGTTCTATTTCCTTTTTAAGATCTAGCAGTGATATGAGGACAACTAACCCCCCCCCCCCGACACCCTCCTGTGAGACACCCATTTTATTCGAAATAGTCCAAAGAACATATAACAATCCAGAGATAAATTCAGCAGATATAAATTAAAACTCAAATCATAAATAATAGGCCGCGCAATAGCACTGTTGAAGTAAAGAGTGATGTGGGCACAGTATATTATTATATTTGTTTTTACCAAGGCATTTCATATAGATGGGGTTGTCATAGAAACTTCGAAATGAGCTCATTCGACAGAAAATTGGAAGTTCTAGTGCTCTTTTCAAGAGTCAAAATTGATTGCAGGGCAACCCAGCTTACCTAGCGCTCTGCAACATTGCTTGATTCTTGGATTGTACCTTATAACATGCGCAAGAATTACTCTGATTGGCAAAAAGCTACCAAAAGAAGCGAAAATGCTGACCCTCATGCCGATCATACCTATCAAGAGGAATTCTTGCAGGAAGATGAGCCTTAAGCTCCCACAAATATTTTTTACTGTTTACATGTTTTTATGACTTTTGTGCTTTCACACTAGTTCATTCTGTATGGATGTACTGATTTATCTTTCTTGCTTTCATTATATTCGATGTTAACTGACCACTTTGAAAGAGGTTTACAAGTTGTAAAAAGAACTAGTTTCAGAGATTTCACGATGGACATAATTATGGACATATTATAGACAAAATATGGACACAATTTGGCTAAAAAGGACACATTTTTGGGTGCTCAAGGGACATATTCATTAACAAAAAAGTTGGCAACCCTGCAGATACTACTTCCAACAACTCACTTGATCAGTAGGTCACCTGACACCTGCGGCTAACACACCTGCGAGCTCTCCTTATCTGCTCCAATCTATTCAAAGCTTCACTCTTTGCCCCCTCCAATGAAGTTTCAATTTCCTTTAAATCTTTTCTTACGACCTCTTCCTACATCATTCGGGGACGACTTGCTTATAGTTTGGCCCTAGATGGTTGGTCAAAAAGCACTTTTTTTTTGTCAATCTGTCATACTTTGTCTGTAAAATGTCACTGAGCCAAATTAACACTTCTTTATCAGAATCAAAATGTGGCCCTAATTTTTGCAATGAATTTCAGGAAAACATAAGTAGGTGCGGCAATTTGCGCAACTTTGGCCAAAACTAGTGAAAGTAAATCTATTTGAATTTCAAATGAGATGGTTTCTAAGGAGTGTATAGATGCGCCATGAAGCGAATCTAAATTCACCGATTTGTCATTGTGATCAGACCTAATGAATATTTATATGAAACACATTTTCAATATTAAGCCTCAAAGAAGCAAATTCAAGAAGAGGCAAGAGACTTTCATAAGAAAGCAAAGGAAGCAACATCCTTTACTAGCTGAATCAGGTAAGTACACACAGGGGCCATGGCCCGATCCCCGTCAAACGTCAATATTTCTTCGACTTTCCGTAATTTATTTTCAAGGAAAGTTTCTTTCATTGATTTAACGCCGTACCCACACCCCTCCCCCTCCTTGAATGTTTTACGGGCGTCTCCGAACTATACATATTTTACAAATGCAATAATTGGTCACTAGAAAGGACGTGCGCAACAGAGACGCAAAAGTAGGAGCTTTTGGAGGATATTCGTCAAACAGCTAAAACCAGCGAATCACATGAGAAACTAAAAATCTGCTCATCCTTGTGCGACATCGATTCTCGTTGATCTACGTACATGGATTTAAACAACTCCTAGAATAGATCTTCAGTTTTTGGTGTGTCAACATTCTGTTTCAATGCCAGTCCCCGATTTATTTATATTTTGGTTCAAGGCGTTCCCCCTGAAAATTCACCCGCGGAATTTCCCCCTCTGATAACACCCCCTCACTCCCCCTGGATATTTTTTGGATGTTCATTTGAAGGGAAATAGAAAATTCTACTCACCTGTTTAAGTCCCAGGCAATGCTATAGCGTTGACTATAGTAAAGAACCATAAGGGTTCAATGCATTATTATTGATTTATTTCTTCCCAGAGTCACTTTATATGGAAGAGGTAGTCGCATAAACTTTGTGAGGGGGTTCATTCGATTGAAAATTAACATACTTAGTGCCCTTTATAACAGTGAAAAGTAATTGGAGGAAAAAATGCCACTACTCAGATCGTTTTTGCCCCAAATGCACCCGATCAAAATTTTGAGATAGCCTCTTTGTTCAAAATAGTTCGAAGGTCAAACAACCATGCTTCCGGGTTGAAAACCCCCCTTGTAGCCCCCGGGGCGAGGGCTGTAAGCTATGAAGTTGCCCATTTTTAAGATATAAGGTCTTTACGGGAAGGGTGGTCGAATAAACTTTGGAGGGGGCTCATTCAATTGTAA
The DNA here is from genome assembly GCF_049724085.1 of Artemia sp. Qi Xiang Cuo. Taxonomy (NCBI): domain Eukaryota; kingdom Metazoa; phylum Arthropoda; class Branchiopoda; order Anostraca; family Artemiidae; genus Artemia; species Artemia sp. Qi Xiang Cuo. Next base: position 21,612,594 of record NC_142795.1, read on the forward strand.
ATCGAAATTTTCAGTGCCCTTTTTAAGATTCAAAAATAGTTGGAGGTTCACCACCCCTCCCACGCCCTTTTCACTGTTATTAGGGAGGGATGTATTTTAATGCCAAAAGATCCTAACTCTCATTGAGCCTTCAGATAAATACAGAATCAGCTCTAAAGAAGGGGCGGGGGGGGGAGGGTGAAGTTAAATATTGATATTTAATCCCTCTTGAGCTGTGGGAATATTTATGGTCAACGCTATTATTATGGAAGTAAAGAATAACATAAAATCTAAAAAATAGCAAAATTATTCTGTATAGGAGGGGGCTGCCCCTTCTTCATTCCCAGCCTTCCTCTCGTGGTCGTAGAAACTCTGGAGGATGCTCTTTCGATCATACATTGAGAGCTCTAGTAATTTTCTTATAAGTCGAAAGTGATTGGGGACCAGCCAACCCCTGTTCTAAAACTGTTTTAGGTATCTGGTCCTTTTGTTACCCCTTAGGACATGTGATCGATATTACCTATTTTGGACTTTCTTTTTGGCTGCTCAATTCTGCATGCTGGGGAATTTTCCGGAGGGGGGGGGCACAGGCGACCGTATATATTACGTAAGTAAATCGGGAAGAGTCCTTTTCTCTAAGAATACTGATTTTCTGTTTTTCCTCATTTTTAGAAGGAATTAAAAAGTTTCACAAAAATCTATTATAAATTGTCGATCAACCAAGAAACAAATGAGGAGGGAACGTTGACTCCGCCCAAATTGGGTTCGCTAATGCATCTGCAGTTATAAATGACTCACGAATCTGATCGCAAGCAGTCTTATTTTAAGCCTATTCACCTCTTATGTAGGTTATCTTTCTTCTTATCTTACTTCATTATGTTCCCCATGTTTGGAATATATTGCCCGAGTGTGTGAAAAATGCGCCTAGTCTTCCGGCTTTCAAGTCACGGGCAAAGAAGTTTCTTTTATCTCGTGAGTGAATTTGGTGTTAAGCCCACTCCAGGTTGTCATTCTATTTAAGATATTTCCCCGATTTACTTTGCTTTTTCTTTCTATCTACTTCTTGTATTTTCTTCTTTCTCTATTTTTTCCTTTATTCCTTCATCAGTAAGTTTATTTTGTGTTGAGTAGCAAGGTATGAATGTTGTTTTAATTAGCTGAGAGTGATAACCTCGCTTGCCCTTTCAAGCTTATTGCCTTTCTTGGTAGGCGAAAGGCGAATAGTGTTTGTTTTCTTTTTTAATAAATATATATCTCATATCTCTCATCTCACTTCAAATTAAGCCTTATGTCCTATCAGGTGGTATCATATCATAAAACTTCACTCAAAACAAAGCTGGTATCAACGGATTTCTTAACTTCATGCTGGGACTGACCTGATTCGAGTTTGCCATAGGGTGCAATTCCCACGGTAAAACACCTGCTTCCGCGGGAGGGAGTGTCCCTTTTCAAAAAGTTCAATGAAATTTTGACAAGGGTCCTCCCTTTTAGAGCCCTAATCATTACATGTTTTAGAACGACAAACATAGTATGTACAGTTTGTATCATACATGGACGTCATAAAAAAGGAACTTGAGCGAGGGCAAGGTGTTTAATGTTACCTAAATTTTCAATAATTCACAGTTCTATTTTCAAGAGTTCCTAATAGTAACAGTATATTAACAGTTAGAGTAGGACAAGGGCTCTGGTTTAACTTCTAATGGCACTCCTCTTAATATTCTGGTCCCACCAAGGAATATATGCGGGAATGTATTTAAAGAAGGCCAAATTCAAAATAAAAGAAAGAACAGGCATATATAGGCAATTATGGAGAAATCACAAATATCTAGAGACTTCGCTATCATTTCAGCCAGTCAATGATGGTTCTGGCCTCTCTTGTGCCTGGAGCAAAATTTGATTAATGCCCCCCTATGTCTCCCACAAAATATTCAGGTCAAATTTTGACGAAGTTTTCATTTTATCAATAAAGTTATTTTTGATGTATTAATTAATTAATAATTTATTTTGGTACCTGTATGATAAACACCCGACCGTTCAAGTTGTTCATTGATTGACAAATTATAGAACCGTTTTTTTTTCGTTAGTTTCTTTCAACTTAGCGTGAGACAAGACAAAGAGAACTGACAGAATATATCGAAAATATAAAATTTGGGCTATATATTTGCACACTTTGGGCGGGGGGATGGGGGCAAAGTAATTGGACAGTGTAAAGTTAGAAAACAATTCTTACTGCATAATATGCAGAATGGTACTTATTTAGAATCCAGAAAACACGCAATGAACCGCATCTAGAATCTAATGAAATCCTGATGAAAAACAGGTATTGCTCACTCCGTGAAAAAATGTTCAAACTTCAGTTTTTTGGGGTTGAAGGGGCAAAAAAAGCTATCTAGGTTAAGTCAGGTTACGTATTTAATATATGCTATGCTTTACCCCCCCCCCTAATGTGCAAATATATAAACTAAATTTGTTTCTAAACTATTGTATTTTTATCATACTTTGTTTTATTTCATTAGCATTAACAAAACTTCACTTCTCGCGTGCTTTCTGGATTCTAAATACCTGCAGAATAATTGTACCTAACATAACACCTGGCTTTTGCTTACAGTAGAGTAGTTTCATCTAAAATCAGTTTCAACCGTTTAATTCTGGCTCGACTTTATAACGCAGTATCCCTTCCCCATTTCCTGCACCTAAGCCCATTTTGGAGAATTTTTCCCGAGCCAGAGAAAAGAAAGCTCAGATCCGCATTTTTTAAGTATGCGAGGTTTTTGTTACGGCTCCCGCCATGGACAAGAAATTCGCACCTTGTTAAAAATTTAAAAATTGCGGACCCGACGGCAGCTATAATTGAACAAATTCAACGGTACAACGAGAAAGCGTCTTCCCACCCTTGGTACCATTTGCTAAGGCATAGTGAATCGCAGTCCATTTAATTTTATTTGCCCGTCTCTTGTCATATTTAGTATCTTTTTATATTTAGTCTTTTTACCGTCTCTTGTCTGCATTTTTTTTTTTGCGGTTACATTTTTTGTTTTACCAATTGCGGCTTGATGAAACGATGCTCATATTGCTTACGTTTGTTCAGTACTTGGGAGTTTAAAACGTTCAAAAAGAAAATTTCTTACGTACCTGCAGTGCAGTGTATAATTGAGGTTTTGTTTATCGTCTTTGTAATTTGTTCGATGTGTTTTTTTTTGTGCGTGGTTGTGTTTTTTTTTTGTTTTACTTTTTTTACTGATTCTCCGTCTTTTGTACCTTTTTTTAACGGGTAATAAATAAATAATAATAATGATAATAAGGCGCGCAGACCCGCTATACTTTACCCTCCCCCCCCTAAAGGGAAAATTTATAGCGCAATTTTGCTTATAAAGTATTATATTTTTATCTTACTTTGGTATAGTTAACTAGGATTGAGGGTCAGCGAAACATATTGGTAGACCATTAGGTAGGGCAAATATCATACAAGTACCTTTATTTTTTATTTAGTTTTTACTTTGTTAATTGAATTTATTATTATTATTATTAATTATTTTCTAATACATTTTCATTTTATAATATAATTTCAAACATTACAAAAAGATGCCTCTTCATCTTTTGTAAGATGCAGGGGGATCTCTGCACCCCCCCCTAAAACCGCCTCTGGAGCCAGTATGGATGAAGCCATTTGTTTTTAAAGAAAAACATGGCGGCTACCATATCCGTTTTCTCATTAATCGTCGGCACTATACCTATGGATGTGGAGGTGTAGCCGTTGAGACAACCACTGCCGTTCAAAGGTAAAATATACATATCATTCATACTGGGATTTGGGGGCTTATCACAGTATAAGTATATATTCATATACACTTATACTGTGGTGCTTATTGACAACTCCAAATCTAAAATATCAAACCGAATCGAGTAGTGAATACAATAAGGTCTTGGTTCAATTGCTTGCAACATGAAACACACCACATACCTACTGCTAAAAACTGAGCACCACATCACTGAGGCCAAACACAGCTACGTATGCTCCTACTCTGCCCTATTTTGTTCAAGACCTCCCTCTTTACTCCCACCTATTAAATTCCAATTTCTTTTATTCTTATGAGCTCTTTCCAAGGCCGTACCCAGGATTTTTTTTTCGGGGGAGTTTTACTCAAAGATTTATTTTTTTTTGGGGGGGGGGTGTTTACACAAAAAAACCTCAAAAACGCATACAAAATTTGTTAATATCCATTTTTTTTACGTTTTTACGAGTAATAAAAAAAACTTTTCGGGAGGGGTTCAAACCCCCCTAACCCCTCCTCTGGGTACGGCCTTGGCTCCTTCCACTCCTTTTGGTTAGGACTTACTCATCGCTGGGCCCCAATTGTACGGCCAACAAGCACGATTTTTGCCAATATTTTATCCTTTATCAGTAAAATGCAACATAGCCATGTTAACCTTAACCTTTTGATAGCCCTAGAAATTGAAACAGGACCATAATTTTTTAGTACGGCTTATGGTTGAATATACGGTCAGTGAAACGAGTACCTGAAACTACAGTCAATAGAAATTATCCCTTAAAGGATCTAGCATATCTCCAGAGCCGTATCCAGGATTTTTCTCGGGGGGTGTTTTACCAACGAATTTTTTCCGTTTTCTTTTGCAAAAACAAACTTTAAAAAACGCATCAAAAAATTTTTTATATTCATTTTTGTTACGTTTTTACGAGTCGGACAAGCATTTCTGGAGGGTTCAAACCCCCAACCCCCCTGGATACGGCCTTGCACATCTTCCTTGACTTTTCGAATTTCTAAATTTAATTCAATTTTCCAAAACATGCTGCGCCTTGGCTATTCTGCGTTTTAGATTGCCATTGCACCCCCCCCCCTCCCCATTTACTAATCATAGGCTACCAACCAATTAAGTTAAACTATCCACTTGATCGATTTCCCCATTATCTAACACTACATATTCGTCCTCATTTATCGCACCTCTGCTAAATTCGTTTAGTCTTGCGAAGGTTACAACGACACCCGTATGGGGTGTAGACACGACATTTGCGTTCCCTTCTCGTAAGAAGATCGAAGGTAAAATAAATGCTAGATATTGTAACTTTCGAGGAAAAACATAGCTCTCTTTAGATCTTTTTTATTTTACAAACATTTACCACCTCCCTTTGAAATTGTGTTTGTCCTCCCCCATAGAAAAATTGTTGTGGTTGTTCCACGAAAAGCTGCCTTTGACATAGTCATGTTAATAATATTACAAGTATTTTACAATGTTTATTTGTTTCACTTCTGTTCACAAATTACGTTAAGTTTCTGGACACTTGCTTCACAATTTCGTTGACATTCTGGATAGTGAATTAACCTTGAACTTTGCCATAGATCCAATGTGAGGCTAGTTGTTCCCGGGAAATCTACAAGTTTTTACGGTTTTCGTATTAATTTTCAAAAATCTGCCTGCTTTTTTCACTTTATCTCAATATGCTAAGAATTACGCTTAGGATAGATCTGAGAAGACCGGTTTCATAGCCACAAAGACAAGTGACAGAATAGATGGGACATATCTAATTTGGGCTATATATTTGCATATTAGGAGAGGGGTGGGAGTAAAGTATAGCGGGTCTGCGTGCAAAATATGTTAGCTACAATTATTCCGTATATTTCGAAGTAAAAATTGTTTTCTAACTTCACGCTGTCTTAATACTTTACCCCCCTCCCTAATGTGCAAATATATAGCCCATATTATATATTTACCCTCTATTCTGTCACTTGTCTTTGTGGCTATGAAACTGCTTTTCTCAGATCTAACCTAAGCGTTATCTCAATATGCTAAGAATTACGCTTAGGATAGATCTGAGAAGACCGGTTTCATAGCCACAAAGACAAGTGACAGAATAGATGGGACATATCTAATTTGGGCTATATATTTGCATATTAGGAGAGGGGTGGGAGTAAAGTATAGCGGGTCTGCGTGCAAAATATGTTAGCTACAATTATTCCGTATATTTCGAAGTAAAAATTGTTTTCTAACTTCACGCTGTCTTAATACTTTACCCCCCTCCCTAATGTGCAAATATATAGCCCATATTATATATTTACCCTCTATTCTGTCACTTGTCTTTGTGGCTATGAAACTGCTTTTCTCAGATCTAACCTAAGCGTAATTCTTGAGTGTGTTTCTTTTAATCAACAAGTACCTTCTTTTATTCAGTTTTTTTTTTTTTTTAAATAGCAACAAAAGAAACTTGCCTTCCCCTCTTAATTTCCTTGAATTTGCACCCCAAACAGCAATGAAAAAACGTCTTGATAAGCAAGTACCCGTTCCCAGGAAACCCCACTGTTCAAACGTAGATAACATCCGATTAAATAAGATAACATCAACTGACCGAAAACTAATTTTGATCATCAGAGCCGCTTAGTAATTTATGGCCATGGTTTTTATAACTTGATCCAATTGCTTTTTCAACTATCATATAGCTCTATTGATGATGGCTAGCTGACAGGGAAAAAGTAATAAATTCTTAGCTTATCTTAAAAACTATAAATATCTAAATTTTCTGTCAAAATTTTAATAACTGTTAGGGTACAGAATTTTAAGTTTACTTAAATTTGCGGCTAAACCAAGTTTCACTAAATTATAACTTTTAATAGTTTTTAATTGTTAATATTTTGCTATTAATATTTTTTATTTTTTTTAATGAACCTAACATTTAACAACTAATCGTAGTTTAAGTAATTTTAAATCTACTAAATCTAAAAAACTAAGATTGTTTCGAGCTAGTGTATCTTCTGAAAATGTGATAAACGTCTTCCAAATCTCTCCTAAAAACGTGGATTTATACAGCTTACGAATGTTTGAGTCAGTCTGAGTACTGGCTTTAGCGGTATATAACCGCAGAAATTCTGAAATCGGGGCCAAAATAGCATTTTCTTTTTTAAGCATTTTCAGTACGTCTTCTAAAAATATCATATGCATCTTCTAAAAACATGGTTTTATACGGTGTGAGAAAACTCGGGTCAGTTTGAGTGCTTACTTTTGTGGTAAGAGCAAAATGTATCCGCGGAAATCCTAGAATTGTGGCCAAAATAGCATCTTCATTTTTAAGCATTTTCAGTGCGTCTTTTAAAAGCGTGATCAACATCTTCATAATGTCTTCTAAAACATGGTCTTATGCAACATACCTATGTTTGAGTCATTCCGAGTGCTTTTTTCGCGACAAAACTAAAATAAGCCAGTGGAAATTCTGGAGTTGGGGCCAAAATAGCATTTTGTTTTATGTATTTTAAGCGTTTTCAGCACGTTTTTTGAGAACGTGATCAACATCTTTTTAATACCTTCTAAACCATGGCTTTATGCAACATACCTATGTCTGAGCCAGTCCGAGTGCTTTTTTCACGATATAACTAAAATAAGCCCGTGTAAATCCTGGAGTTGGGGCCAAAATAGCATTTTATTTTATATATTCTAAACGTTTTCAGTGCGTCTTTTAAAAGCGTGACCAACATCTTTATAATGTCTGCTAAAAACGTGGTTTTACAAACATGCTTGCGTTTGAGTCGGTCTAAGGATAGGGGCGTAATTTATCATGGGGCAGAGGACAATTGTCCGTCCCAGACCCTAGTTTCCACCCCTCCCCCCTCCGACCCAAGTTTTCCCTTATCTGAAATTTAGTTTCTTCGAAAATATTGTCAAAACGAAGATAAGCCTGCATAATTCAAGCATCCACAGAAATGGGTCAGTTTTCTTTAGTATATCTTTGCCTTTATTGGCTTATATGGTTTGTTCTGCATTTTTCCCTCTTATTTTTAATTTATTTGGGAAATTGGCTCCAACCTTGTCCCTCCCTCCCCCTCTTAGGATTTTGACGAAATTACGCCACTGTCTGAGAACTTTACTTTTGCGGTTAAATAAAACATACCCATGGAAACCTTGGAATCGAGACCAAAATGAGATTTTCCTCTAAAATTTGAGTTTATAGCATCTATGCATAACTAATCAACGTGTTTGGAGGGCAAAAAATATTTTCGAAGGCTCCAATTAAAAATTGTTCAAGAAAGGTTTTACTTCATTTTCTGTTTTGTTTGTTTGTTTAAGTCCTGGGAAAGTTGCCTTATAAGAGCCTGAAAATATTTGTGGATTGTGTAAAAAAAGAAGGGAAATGTTTTCTTTTTAAGTCAACCAGAAAATTTTATTGAGTCGAAAAATTTCCTTTCTTTCTACAGGCTTAAATTTCAATCAGGGAAACGGGTGGAAAAGCACCACAAACTATGCAAAAGCAATAGGCCTACGCCTAACTTTTTTTCATTTTTACACTGATTATATCCAAGAGCTTTATTATACGGCTTAGATCATGTCTGCATTCACTCTTTCCTGATCTAAAGTCTATGTTTTCAACTTTGATTTGTCAATCTTCAATCTGACATTTTAAAAGTTTCTAAGGATTCAAGGGGGGGTATGGGTAAAATAGGTGCTTTTACCTTGAAAGTAATTGAGTTAAGTGAATGAAACTTTCTGGGATGGGTTAGTGATGGAAACTTTCAATGGACAAACTACTACTAACAACTCACAGGCTAGCTCAAATTATATACTCTTTAGATTTTCAATAGTGCGACTATTTTCTTCTTATTTATTTAACGGCAAATGGCAAACAAGCGACGGGAAGCAAAGAGTGGCGCCATCGCAAATCCAGAGTGTATATAATTTGGGTTATATATTTGTTCATTAGCAGGGTTAAAGTAAAGCAATGCGCTTAGAAATAATATAGGTTAGTATTTAAAACACTTTAAGTAGTTTCCAGAATCTTATAGTGACTCCTCATGAATAGTTGAACCAGTAAACATGGTGCTTATGCATTAGCTGGTACCCACGCAATATACTGTGCTAAAGGAAACTAGTCAAACGGGTATCTGTCAATAGAGAATTGGATCGCAAACTGAGGTTTTTCATTGCGTTTACAATTTGAAATTATTAGTTTTCGGGGTTTAGGGGGAAAAGGGATCTAGATTAGGTTATGTATTTAATATATGCTATGCTTTACTCCCCATCCCTCTAATGTGCAAATATATAGCCCAAATTTGTTTCTAAACTATTATATTTTCATCATATTTTGTTTTATTTCATTGGCATTAACCAAACTTGACTTCTCGCGGGGATACCAGCTAATGCATAAGTACCGTAAACATTTACCAAGAGTAGTAGCCAACTGTTGAATTACCCATTCAACATAATTTCCAAAGATAATAATCTCTAGGCGATATGTAGAAAATGATTGATTTCGTTGGTTTGCATACTTTTTTGTACTAATTGGTTCATATTATAAAATAATACCAATTTGATATAACAGGACTGTGTTCAAACATTAAGGGGGGGGGGGCGTTAGATCCAAAGGGGATAAACTATGTATTGAAGCAAATTAAGCAGATTTTCACTTAATCCTTACTTTTAAAGAACTATCCATTTCCAAACAAAACAAGTCCAAAGTTGACAACTTTATTTTTTCACTCCTCGACTCCAGTTATTAAAAGCCTTTGCGCATAAATCACCTAGAAGGGACAACTCACCCTGCTTTTGAAGGCAACAGTAGCATTTTTAGAGATTCCTCACTGTTTAAGAATTGTCCATTCTTAAATTCAAAATTTATCCACATGTGAGGCAAAGTAAAAAACCTGTTACATAACTAATATTCTAGATGACACAAAATAATCTACTTCTTCCTCAAAGTTTATTAGTCGTCAGTGAAGCATCAAGTAACGTTATCACAACATAGAAGAACTGGCATTTTAAACATATGAAATCACATACTAGACTGATTGTAAAGTAACAATGTCTGTCTTATCCATTACGTAAAGAATATGTTCAACGAGCCAAATTCGGGCGTGAAAAAAAGAATCCTGTTTGATTTTTTTTCTTTTTATAAATATAGTATATGTAAATTGAATTAGCTTCAGATCTCTATTGGAAAGAGAAACACATAGCTATGAGTCACTATGTTGAAAACAAAATAGTGACTCAACATACATACAACATACATAAATGACTCAACAACATAGTATGACTGTTTCATCCTGTTTCACAGCCTTCTTTCCCATCTAAGCTTGATTAAGCATTAGATGGATTTTGAAATTAAAAAGAAGCAAATAATAGGACTATTTAATAATTACTATCCTGACCAGTTGAAACCCAAACACGAGAGTCACGGGGTCCATTCGGTTCAGATCTCGTTTGGAATCATAAGATCTCTCAAAATTTATATAATCCTTCCCACAATATTTTCACATTTTTCGCCATTGTTTTCGTATTTTACAAATCCCCCCACCCTTCTGGAAACGAATCCCCATAACTTGCGAGGAAACAAAATGAAATTATTAAATTGCATTTATTAAATTAGTCCAATTAAATTATACTAATTATAGATTAACTTTAAATTAAATTAATAATTAAACTTCAAATTATTATATTATGAAATTAATAATTTTTAAATATAATGAAAATTTACTATAAGCATAAAATTAGAAAGAACGTTTCTAGAAAGTAGGGTAGCCATTTAAGAGAATATTGTAATGGCTCAAGCTATAGCACTAAATAGTGCCATTTCCCGTCTTACTAAAAAACAGTGAGAAATAACGCCAAGGAGAATCATTGGGAGGTAAAAGAGAGGATCGTAGGCCCAGTTACAGTTGGTAATTAATTTAAAACCTGTATAATGTTTAAATTGCTAGATATTTGAAGTTTAGATTTTAAAGGGTCAACTATAAAACACAATTACAGGCACATACGCGGGAATTATTTCATGGTGGGTGCAATGATAAAAAGATATTTTTTAACAATTTGAATAAGAAATTCGGAAAAACTTGGGACCGGAAGCCCCCCTGCGGGTGTCCCTGGCATATCACCAGGCAAAAGGTTGTCAGAGAACAGAGAAACCATTTCATGCCAAATGGCTGAGTCATATGTTATGGCATTAAATAGAGCCATTTTTGTCTTATTAAAATGCACGGGGAGGTTTGGTCGACGAGGAAACATTAAGAGGTAAAAAGGAGGTTTGTGAGCCTATTAGAATTGAATAGCAGTTTAAACACTTAGACAATTAAAGTAGGCATATATCCTAGAGAGGTCATTAAAGGTCGATTAGAGAAAAAAGAACCAAATGTAGAAATAGGGTGTCACAACTGAGCCTAAAATTAAAAATCGTGACGGTAAGCCGACGTAGTTATCAATAGTTTTATGCAAGGAGACAATTCAAGAAGACAGTTCCAGACAAAGAAGATAGACTCAATAAGGCAATTGGCTTTTATTTTTAACGATTACAATTCCAATGTTCCATTCCAGCTCCATAGTCGTATCCAATTTAATATTTTACAAATACCAATGTCCTGTTCAAACCTTGTTAGCTTGAACCTCGTTTGAACTAATTAAAACTTTGTTGATTAATCAGGACAAGAAAAATATATTTTGCCCCCTGTCACACATACGAAATTGGAAGTAACCTTAACCCAGTTCCGAATCAGGTTCATGTTCATACGAGTAACAGAAACTAAGACCTGTTCAAAATATTTATCACTAGACAATGTATTGTGTCAAAAAAGGCAAAATTCAATAAACTTAAATTTGCGTATCATTAGAATTTTTCTCATATGAGGGGCAACTACCCACTCTTGGTGACAAATTTGACAATTTTTATTGACTCATTATAAGGGTTTAGATGTGATGTCGTTAAATGTACTTGACCACGTGACCATGTCTGATCAATTCCCTTGGAGATGATACTCTCATTTAACTACTCTAGCCCATTGATGTAACTAGGCAAGGGTAAGAGGATTCTAAGCTCGTCTCCTTCGAAGGATAAAGTCATTCCCACTAAACTACTGCTTTCCAACGAAAAAAAAACAAACTATATGGGTGAGCAGTGAATATGCCTGGCACAAAGTCCGCCACGATTGGCACACTTCTACCATACTTGGCACACTACACATGGTGTACGTGATATTTGAAAACCCCCTCGAGTTGTTTTAGTGGCTAGAGTTCTCTCTAGCCTCAACATATTCTCTTGCGGTGCCACTAATCCAATATTGGATCAGGCTTTCATTTTGTTAGTGTGAGCTTTTTAAAAAGAGCAGGAAAACACAAAAGTAGGGGGGGGGGATTTGGTACCTAAATTCTGTATTTTCCCATTTTGGCCAGTTTTCTTTTTAATTTTATCTCCTTTCTTAAAAAAAAGTTCTGCCACATGCCCAAAGGAACAAATCTTCAAACTAGGGATCATGAAACTGGTCGGTAGGTGTAAAATATTTCTAAAAAGTGTGTTCTATATCTTAATAGAAGCCCTTGTTGTATTAGTAACAAAAACTCGCAAAAGAATTACTGGAAGAAAACCTTGTTTGGTCTAAAGATGTTTTGGTACTTGTCTGTTAAACGAAATACACCCAAGAATTGGTGTGCTGATAAGATCTGACAGAAACCGGTTTTCCTCTCTGGGATCGGTAATGTTGCTTATTTTGACTGAAAAAACTACGATATATGTATATTTCAATTAAATATTTAATATATAGAGGTGATCAGAGGTTAAGTAGGTTATTATCATGTTTTGGTATATTTCATTAGGATTAATCTAACTTAATTTCTAGGGTGTGTTTCGTTTAACAGACAAGTACCGTTTTTTCTGCTTTGTGTAAATTAAGCTTAACACAAATCGAAACTTGAATTCATTCAAGTTGGCAACAACGTTGTTCATTTTAATATTTTTTCAAGAAAATAAGTATCTTTCATAAAAAAAAAACAGATTTGGCTTCGGCTTTAAAATATTAAATAGCGGTTTAATAAAGGCCAATAGGCAAACGCTCCTTTTATATCCCCGTGCTGCACATGCAATTAATATACCAAACACATCTGATGTTGCCACCAAAATCAGCTATGGGTCAAATCCTCAAAAATAAATCAAATAAAATTAATCTTTGGGGCAAAGTCAATTATCCTAAATGAAACTAAAACGATTCAAAACACATGTTCTGCCCTAAATCTCGATTCCACTGGACAGACCAGGTGTACAGGGTCCATAAATCTGTCTCAATGATACTACTGATATCTGATTCTTGTACCCAAATCAACCCCCTGCTTCGTAATGACAGGGTTACAGCCCACGCAGACCACTGTTTATATACTGCTTCGTTTTTTCGCTGCAGTGGGAGACACCCACAAAACAATACAAATTTCAAAGGAATCACTATACGAAAAAATACATTAACGCCCACCATTTTTTCTCTACAGGGAAACTAAAGACTTAGTTTTAACAAAAGAAACGGTCCATTTACTAGACACACCCTTTCATGATAGCCCTAACATTACTTTGTACATGGAGTTCAATATGGAAGCTATATTGAAGAATGAAAAGCTACAATTTTCCACAAGGAAAAAAAAGGTTGAACAATTTAGGATATATGATTTTGGGTCATTATAAGAACGTAAAGTTATTAACTGATTGTAGAGAACATCGTCCAAAAGGATATGGACCGATGGATATACATGATCAGAAATACTGAGAGGTTAGATTAATGTGAGAACTGTATTTTCTTCATCTAGCGATTATGCTGATCGACTTCCCAACACGAAATGTCTCAAACACTGAGACGTAGGTGCTGGCAAGATTTTTAAGCAAATCAATATAATATTCTAATAGCATTATGTAATTATGCATTCAATATGTATATTTATTTTCAATATTTTTCAAAAATCAACATTTTCCGGCAAATTATTCTTAAAAAGGAGAAATTATTTAAAATATATGGACTACATTGTAGAGCAGGGATGCATGCTTGGAGGGGGGCTAGAGGCCCGGGCGCTCTAAATCCTAAGTTGTTTCGGATTTTGGGCACTCCATGTTCAATTTACCAAATAAAATAATGTTTTGTGTTGATGGCCCCGGAAATTTTCGATCATTGGCCCTCCCCCTCCAAAGAAAATCGTACATGTCAGTCTTACAAACGTGGAAATTTCGTGGGAGAGGGCGAGATCTAATAAAAACTCAAGGAGTAACATATGAGCTTGATTTTGGTAAAAACTCAGGTCACCAGTTAAGAACATGCCCCTCGTTTGTTTTCGAGGAAATGTGAAGTGTAAGGATTTAAGTGCTGAATTCGATTCATTCATCGGTGCTAAATTATATATTATCTCAGAAAAACAAATTGAATTTGGATTTTGAATACCTACCCACCTATTTACGCCCTTGTCTTCGGTCAAAGCCAACCGAGGGTAAATCATAAATACGACCTATCACATAGGGTTTAATTTTTTTCCACGATATGAACATACTTTATCAGTAAGTTTAGATATAATCCAGTTTGATTGACATACGCTACAAAGATAAGATAAGAGATAGGTAAGATTCATTGCAAAAAGCCTGTGGGCCATAGCGACACATAATACAGTCTACAAACAAAGCTCAGGAACAAAATACAATATATTTCAGAAGTCGCTCAAAAAAGGATGCTAGGTTTAAAAATTGCAAAGAAAAATTATTAAAATTTTGCAACTTGCCAAATTATTACTTATTATGTAGCAAAAAATATTACAACGAACTAGGCTAGGTTAAAAGCTATATCACGAAAAAAAAAATACTCGGGTTGGCCACTGAATGAATGTTTCAGTCATGATTGCCATTAATTCTTATTTTCTTTTTTTTCGAATTTTAAAATATCTCTAGTAGGTATCATTTATCCTTTTTTTATAGATATATTTAGCCGTAATCACACTTGTAAACTTGTAGTCTTATATCTTTGTTCTTTATCAACGCATGTCGAAACTAGCTAATTTAGTCCTCATTTCATCACACCAGCAAATAAAAGATGTTGACGGCAAAAAATATTAGAGTATAGCCAGAACTAAGCATACAACCCTAGAACTAGGCCTAAACTTACGACTGAAAGTCGACTAAAAAAATACCTTGTTTACGGTTTTAATTGTTCTATATTGGTCTATATTGTTACTTCAAGAACAATGACGGGAGTAGGTAAAGACATCATAGGCTGAATATTGCTACTTTGCCTAGCTTTACTATATTGCTGATGTGTTTCTCCACCTCCCGTGGGCACCCGAAAAATGGACACACAGGGCGTTTTAAATACACAAGTGTTAAATTTCGTAGGATTTGGAAAAAATGTAGCACTTTTTCTGGCAACAAAATGCTGACTCTAAGTTGGAGCACAGTGCTAGCTCAGCATGGAAATATCCAGGGAAGTGATGGAGCTCTAGACAAAGAGGCTCGACCCTCCGTCCCTAGGCAGCATAGGAAATTCGTTAGCGCATTTCAAAGTGCTGAAGGGGTGTAAAACATCCCTAAGCTCCACACCGAGCAACGTGATGGTCAACGAGCTTCGGGTGACCGCAAGACTAGGTACCTTGTTGTGTACCTTATCGCCAGAAATGCCCGGTAATGATGATGAATGAGATACAGAGTAAAAGTTTGACTACGGCATCCCTGGTTTTAAGCGATGTGACGAGACTTGATCCCTCGTCGAGAAGTGAGCTAGCTACCATCCTATCAAGAAGACAAGGCCTAAGCACCGGCTGCTGGAACCTGTGCTCGATAAAATGCACATTGACACAAGCTTTTGTAGCAGAAGAACAATCTCGCTGTTGCTAACACGTGGTTTAAACACAAGCCGTGTCATAGGTATACATGGGAATACTGCGATGGAAGAGTAAAGGTCTAAATAGACTATCTGCTCGTATCCCGACGATGGAAGACATGGTGTTGGACTCGAGAGTACACAAAGGCGCTGACGCAGGATGGAAAAATGGATCTGACCACTTCTTTTTGAGGACAAGGATAAGGTACAGACTTAGCACAAAAAAGGCTACTATTCCGAGCCAGAAAACAGACATATCGAAGCTAAAAGTAGATGAATACCGAGAAGTATTTGTCCACGAATTCTCGAACCGCTTCGCCGTCCTTCAAGATGACCCCGAGAAGTCAACCCTGACTGGTCAGTGCCTCAACTGCAACGAGAAAAAGACTGAGAAGAAATGGAAAAAGTTCAAAGACAACATCGATGAAGCAGCCACAAGCATACTTGAGCATGCCAAGCAGAAAACCAAGAAATGGATCTCAGAAAAAACACTCAAACTCTCTGCCAAGAAGAAAGAGGTGACCAACAGAAAGTACCCCACATACAAAGTGCTGCGAAAAGAATGTCACAAATCAGCAAGAGCTGACAAAAAAGCCTACTGGTATAACGTTGCTAACGATATGGAAAGAGTCGCATCGCGGAACCATACTCGAAAACTCTATCAAGTACTTGGAGAATGTACTGGGAAGAAGACCCAAACTACCATTCCTTTGCTTAAGGCTAAAGATGGGAAAATATTCAAAAGCATTTATGAACGTATTGAAAAATGGCGAATACATTTCCAAGAGCTATTGAGACCAGGGGGTACTAATAACCGAAATCAACCACCTAGAGCTCCCCAGAACCCATCAAACCAACATGCGTATGAAAAGGTATGTAGAGACCCACCCTCCAAGGATGAAGTAACCAAGGTGATCAAAGTACTGAAAAACAATAAAAGCCCAGGAATAGAGGGTATTTCTACCGAGCTACTGAAAGCTCTTCCCGAGCCGGTGGTGGATGAGCTTCGTAGTTTGATCACCGCAGTTTGGGACATTGATTACATCCCCTATGAGTGGACAACCTCTATAATTGTCCCTATCTTTTAAAAATGTGACCGAATGTATTGTAGAAACTACCGAGGGATATCCCTTATCCCTATTGCTGCCAAGCTGTTCGCAATCATTCTTTTAAACAGATTTAGAGATGTTAGAAACAGCCTAACACGACCCAACCAAGCAAGATTCAGGCCGGGCATGGACTGCTGAGATCAGATCTTTAGCCTGCAACAGATTCTTGAACAGCGGTTTAAACACCAACAGGAAACAATCCAAATCTTCCTAGACCTCATCACTGCCTTAGATTCGATCCACCGTGATGAAATATGGGAATCATTGAGAGAATATGGTGTACCTGAGAAGATCGTCTGGTCTGCTAAGGGAAAGCTATGCTGGAACAAAGGCTCGAGTCAGAGTTTATAGCAAGTTTCAGACCTGGTCTTGATTGAGGAGGGTGTTACGTCAAGACTGCGTCTTCTCACCAACTTGTTCAACTTTTCCATCGATTGGATCCTCAAGGTTCTGGAAAAGTATAAAGGTATTGCAGTGAGCCCGGCCTTCTTCGTCACAGATCTTGACTATACTGACGACTTGGAAATGCTTGCTGGATCAGCCCAGGCTACGATCAATGACGTGGCAGACAAGGGAATCTCGACTGGCCTAAAAATAAGTCTAGCAGAAACGGCCGGGATGGACGGCCGGGATGGATGAACGCCAGTGACCCTAACGGTAGTCAGATCGAAGACGTCCAGTCGTTCAAATACCCCAGCTTAATGGTAAACCCTGCTGGCGAATCCTCAGAGGAGATCTGGAGCCGCATGTTGTCAGCCTGGAACGTCTTTCTTCAACTACGGAAGGCTCTCTGGAAGCGGACTGAAACTTCAACACGGAAGAAGCTCCGAGTGTATAAAGCTATGGTTATCTCTGCTCTTCTCTATGGATTAGAGGCATAGTCACTGGAAGCAGTCAAAGCGTTGATCTTGAATACCTTCAACCCCAAATACCTGCGTTTATGCTGGGCATACGCCTCTCAGATAGTCTCGAACGCCGAAGTTAGAGGCTTAAGATGTTGGGATCGCCCAGTCGATACATGCATGACAATCGATATTGTCAAGCAGAGGAGACTGAGATGGTTTGGCCACACAATGCGAAGACCAGATGACCAAATAAGCAAAAGATGCCTAATGTGTCTACCACTACTGGCATGGAAAGAGGGAACATGATGCCTAAAGAAGACGTGGCTCGCGACAGTGAAGATTGATCTGGAGCCAATCGGAAGGTTCAGAAAATACAGCCATCTTTGGGACCATCAGTGGCTGGAGATCGTGGAGCCTTCCACTGTAGAGTCAAACCTCTGCCTGATGACATATCATCGTCTGCTGGGCGCCACGATTAGCCTGGATGCGGCGTGAATGTGCAACAAGTACAAGTAAGTAAGTTTGCTCTATTGAACCCATGTGCCGACTCGACACTCCCCCTCCCAACCTTTGTGAAAATTATGCGGGGAACCATACACTCTTACTCGTTATAGCAAAATTATATTTGTGAGAAAAGACAATAGTGCTAAGACACGCTTTTAGCTTCCTTTTGGGGTAGGAGGGGAGTATTCGATACAAATAAAAATGTCAAGTATCACACAGAACTGTCTCATGTCTAAAATCCCCGTGTCTCACGTCTGCATAGTGGAATATAATTTCTTCTTTACTGAAAACTTGGAAAAAAGATGTGAGATATAAAAAATATTTCTTCTATTTATGGAACCTCTCACATTTCTTTTTGTACAACTTTAGTGGAGTTTTGAATAAAGGGCATATTTAATGTTAGCAGGCCTATGTATATAAGAGGAACAAGAGGAGGGAGCTGGTTAGCGCACTGGCACTCATTTTACTTGAGCAGCAGCACAGACCTTCGCACCCTCCAAATTACAGCTAGTTTTGTCATTAGCTTGAATAAATTGCAAAAAGTGACGCATACCCTTCAAAATCACATGTCACACTTATTTGTTCTAATACATTAACTACGCAATATTTGTTTAGTTTCCAGTGAGGGCATGTACGAGTGATCTTGTTTCACTGGGAAACAACATTTTAGGGAGTAGAGAGGCAAATATTTTTATCTCGATATCTTTTGAGATGGAGAGGAAGAGGCATGACCCCGCTATTTCTACAGTCTCAAATGTAGGTTTCAAACGACTCAATATGACACAAGATGAGCTACTGTTGCACAGTATCCAAGGCCGTATCCAGGGGGGGTGGGGGGGGTGGGGTTAGAGGGTTTGAACCCCCCCCCCCCCCTCGAATTGTCTGTCTGACTCGTAACAAAATGGACATAAACAAATTTTGTATGCATTGTTCAAGGTTTTTTGTGTAAGCCCCCTCCCAAATTTTTTTTGATTAAAAACCCCTCCGAAACAAAATCCTGGGTACCGCCTTGACAATATCTCTTTTGAGACTATACGCAATATAAAAACCTAAATCGAATCGGTATTCACACAAGTTAACGAGATCCATTCCCATGGCACAAGGTAAAAAAAAAATGTCATTAATTTGGTTACGTCTAGGCAAGAACGTACCCAGGATTTTTTTCTGAGGGGGGGGATAACTTTAAAAAACGCATCAAAAATTTGTTTAAATTCACTTTTGTAATGTTTTTAAGAGTCGGACAAACATTTAGGGGAAGGGGGGGGGGTTCGAATCCCCTAACCACCTTGGATACGACCTTGCGTCTAGGTTGGGGTTTTCTCTTATTTTTGGAGGGGCTATGTTATGGAGTTTGTTAAATGAGAATATTAAAAGTAGTGTTTCAAGTGAATTTGTAAGGCTGTTGAAGAATCCATTGTTTTCTAAATATGATTTTAATGTTTAATTTAATAGAGTACATAATTGATAGAATAAAATGGTATTAAATCATTAAACATAGTATTTTATTTTGATTGATGTGCGTTAGGGAAAGAGTTGAGTGTTAAGTTAGTTGTAGCCAGTGGCGGAGCCAGGGGGCGAGGGGGCACCCCCCACAACCCCCCAACGTAGTCCAAAGTAGTGTAATTTACATATTTAGCAAGTTTGCGTTAATCAAACGTTAATCAATCCTAACGCAAGTTTATCGAATCAACCTATTTTGTGCCCCACTAAAAAAATTATGGATCCACCCCTTGCGGTAGCCGGGTACATGATGTTGTAGTTATGTTTTGTTTTTAAAACGTTTTCTGACGTTAATGTTTATTATTTCTTTTTCTTTTTCTGGATTTGTTTGATCCTCCCTCCTCCATATTTGAAGGAATATGTTTATGTTAATTTGTTTGTTAATAATTGATATTAAACTGAATCAAAAATAAATTTAAAAATATGCCATTATTTTTAATTGATATGAATTTGACCCAGCATATATCAAACAGTTCGTGCTGGTAACGAACTGTAAGTAAGGAGCGACCCGGCTCACTAGTAACCGAAACTCTAAAAAACGGAATTTTGATACCAATAGATACATAAAAAAATCAGATTTTTATGCTGATTTTAAATATATCAGTTTCATCAAGTTTAGTCTTACTAATCAAAAGTTAGGCGCCTGCGAAAATTTGGCTGATTTTTTAAAAAATGTAGAAAGACCCCCTAAAAGTTATATAGCCTCAATAAGAATCGAACTATCATGTTCAACATATAAGAAAACCCTACTGTATAGGTTTTAAATGCTTATCTATAAAAATGTGGAATTTTGCATTTTTTGCCAGAAGGAAGATCACGGATGTGTGTTTATTTGGGTTTTTTTTCCAGGGGTGATCGTATCGACCCAGTGGTCCTAGAATATCGTGGGAGGGCTCATTGGAATGGAAATGAAAATTTCTAGTGCCCTTTTTAAGTGACCAACAAAAAAAAATGGAGGGCAACTAGGCCTCCTCCCACGCTCATATTTTTCCCGAAGTCACCCGATCAAATTTTTGAGATAGCCATTTTGTTCAGCATAGTCGAAGAATATAATAACTATGTCTTTTAGGATGACTTAATCCTCCAAAGTCCCCGGGGGGGGTCTGCAAGGTATGAACTTTGCCCAATGTTTACATATAATATTGGTTATTGGGAAGTATTCAGACGTTTTCAGGGGGTATTTTTTCGGGTAGGTGGTGGGGGGGGGGGTCGGGCGTTATATGGGAGGATCTTTCCATGAAGGAAATTTTCATGGGGGAACGGACATTGCTATGAAGGGGGTGCCGGATTTCCCATCATTATTAAAGAGAAAGGTCAGATATTAAATAAAAAAAAAGTTTTTCAAATGAAAGTAAGGAGCAATATCAAAACTTAAAACGAACAGAAATCGTTACGTATATGATTGGATTCACCCCCTAGTCAGTACCTCGCTCTTTACGACACAGATTTTTTTTAGTAATTTCATAGGAGCCATTTATTATAATTAACGGCCTTTGTGATTAAGTGGTAATTTTTAAAGAATTGGAAAAAAATTCGAACTTTAGCTTAAAGAGCAAGGTATTGACTAGGGGGCGAACCCTCTGATATACGTATTAAAAATCTATGAATATAGAAGTTCGTTACGTAAGGTAATTCGTAAGTTACGTATATTTATTACTAATAAAAACGTTCGTAAATAAATTGTAAAAGTTTCGAGCAAGACATTTAACGAAATAGAAGCAAAATTAATATACAAATTTTGTTTTAATTATTTGTTTACGGTGAACAAATATCAAAATCTGTATTATTTTGAAAGCGTTCAAAAATCAATTAAAAAAAACAAGTTTTTTAAACTGAAAGTAAGGAGCGACATTAAAACTTGAAACGAACAGAAATTATTCCGTATATGGAAGGGGCTGTCCCCTCCTCAACGCCTCGCTCTTTACGCTAAATTTTTACTTTCTCACAACTCTATTTTTTTTTAAACAATAAAAAACTTTAGCGTAAAGAGCGAGGCGTTGGGGAGGGGACAGTCCCTTCCATATACGGAATAATTTCTGTTCGTTTTAAGTTTTAATGTCGCTCCTTACTTTCAGTTTAAAAAACTTGTTTTTTTATTTAATCGTAATTTGAAGTAAAATAGACAGAAAGCAGTGTTTTGAACACCTTTAATAATTTCTTTGTGTTGCCCCGTTTTGCGAGATCGTGAACAATTCACATTGCAATTCTCTTCCCTGTGCTTCATTCGCATTTGGATAAATACTTGGAATATTTATTCCAATTGAGCGTATAGTCGCTGTTACGCCTAAAGGTCGTATCTGACATTTTAAATCTTCTCAAACAATTGGCTAAAATCTTTTATTGAGATACGCGTAAAGGTCGTATCTGACATTTTGGGTCTCCTGAAACAATTGCCAAAAAGGTTTTATTAAGATACGCCCAAAGTTTGTATAAGACATTTTGATTTTCCTAAAACAATAGCAAAAACTATTTGTTGAGATACACCTAAAGCCAAAAACGTTTGATGAGCTGCATTCAGAGGGAGAATCAGCAGGGCAGTTTATGTTCAATCATACTTCGATTCTCCTAACCTACATTCTGATTCTCTCGTTGAGAACAGCTTAGCAAACGGTTTTTGTGAATAATCTCAGACATGTGAAAATGTCAGGTATGATCTTTAAGCGGATTAGCTATCATCAAGGGTGCATCATCTATCATGAAGTATGAAACTTGAATTTTTAGACAACATACATAATGCTATACATATATTTTTTTTAATTTGACTTACTACGGGATTGGGGTTATACTTGAAAGGTGCCCGCTAAGGTAAACACCCTGATCAAACACTATTATGAGATTATATAGATTAAGTTCTTTGTCAGATTGTTTTCTTAACCTATCACTACTCCGTGTAAATCAATTTGATGGTACGAAATGTCACGTTTAAGTATTTTTACCTTTCTTTTGTGCCTATTTTTACAATGAGAAAAGATTGAAAAGAAAGCGGACGAAAATTAATAAAACGTAGTTCAATAAGCTGTTGCTTATTCTTTCCAAGGACGTATCTAATACACTGATACTTGAAAAAAGAGGCTTTTTTTCGACATTCAACAAAAGGGTTCTTAATTCAATCTTCTAAAGACATTCATCCAACCTGAAACGATAGACAATCGCCCAAGCATGGAAAATAAATAGTACTGACAGTCAAAGTTATGCTGTATAAAAGGACCTTTAATCCGGCAAACAGATAAACAGTCTCATGTTTAACTAAAGAATATATAAGCGCAAGGGACAGTACTTAAGGGGAAACGATGGTTCCCTGGGTTTCAAGAAATGATTGAAAAGATTCGGATAATTTCTTGTTTTGAACTAATGTTTCATACAGCTTCAGCAGGACATAGGTGCTCATAATCAAGGCCGTACAAAGGATTTTTTTTTCGGAGGGGGTTTTACTCAAAGATTTATTTTTCGGGGGGGGGGGGGGTTACACAAAAAAAAACTCAAAACACATACACATTTTTTTTATATCTATTTTTGTTACTGTTTTACGAGTCAAAAAAACACTCCAGGAGGGGTTCAAACTCCCCTAACCCCCCCGCTGGGTACCGCCTGGCTCATAGTTTGTTCTCATAGTTTGCGATCTCGGAGTGAAACTGTCCTACGGCAAAAAAGACAAAAAAAAAACAAAATCAGTCTCAGAAAAAAGCAATTAATGTTTTGAACGCTCAACGCTATAAAAGGTTTTGAACGCTCTTTTTCCAACACTCAATAGCAAGGAGGATTCATGGGGAGCTTTGGAGCCTGCTCGCTAACGAAATCCCAAAGTTTTCTGAACTTCTGAGAATTTAAATTCAAATTACCAAATACGAAAGATTTTTATTATTGCCCCCTCCCCCTCCGAAAAAATTACTGCCTGCGTCCTAGTTCAATAATCAAATTAATAAACTTGTTTTAGCTTAATTTTTTCTTCGGCTAATAATATTTGCATTAATAAGTAAGCAGAATAGGGTAACTTCCCTCGCAGGGATAATTTTACTCCCGGAAAAGTGTTGAGGCATCGATTGGGATAGAACTGAATTTTGTATTGTTAAGCAATAGAGGGGTGAACGGAGTCCCACTTAGGCCATTCGGAAGAGCAAGAAAAATCCTGCTAAATTGATACAATCTGCAAAATTTTGATGCAGGATAATTTTACTCTCAGGAAGGGCCGTATCCAGGATTTTGTTCGGGGTGGGGTTTACAAAAACCTTTACAATAAGCAACAAAACACAAATTTGTTTACATGTATTTTTGTTACTTTTGTACGAATCTGACAAAATTTTAGGGTGGGGTTCTAGCTGGGTAGTCTCCCCCTCGGATACAGGCAGAATACGAGTTCTTAAAAACGGTATCATGGTTGCAGAAGTATCTGAAACCTAGTTGAAAACGAATAATACCACGAAACAAAAAAAAAACAAAAAAAAAAAAAAAAAAAAAAAAAAAAAAAAAAAAACGAGGAAACTCTAGTGAGAATATTCTCCCAATTGATAATTATAATCTCGACAATTTCCAAAAATTTCGAACAAGAGCCTGAAACTTCTCAGCTATAAATCTACAAGTTTAAGATTTTTGTATTTTTATTTTCATTTCGTATCATCTTAATGCCAGTTTAATTTTTTTTTTGCGCCTATTTTAAAGTTTAAACGTAGTAGAATTGTCATCTCGCATAACCCCATCGTTGTCGATATTCAAAATGTTTTTCATGAATGATGTAAATGTAATACACTGCATATAGGTTTTTAATGTTTGCCATTGAAATGCTTCAGTTTACACTAGTATTTAAACGCGGTTTGTGATTTTGCAAAAAGAATATTTACAAATGAATAGGTGAGAATTGTGTTCCAGTTCCGATGTTGAGTCAAAGTAAAGATATTGAATTAAAGCATTTCAGGCTGGCCCAGAGTTCTGATTCTAAGAGAGAGTAGAACCATTTATAACATACCCGAAAATGGTATCTTATCGAATTGTGAAAAGCATCCTCAGTTCCCCATTGAAAAAGCAACGAAAGTTGTATTCTGGCATGTTAGCACTGTTGTTTCTTCTGTTTTTCTGGTTTTATTTATTTCTGTTTTGGCCACCTCTACCAGCCAACTGGTTGTTTGAAGAGTGATGAACAAGGGTTCATTCGAAAGTTGATTTTTATGGATTTGCATTTTTCATAAACTCGGACTGACAGCGCCAACAAAGTGATTTTTTTCACCTGCATTTGTGGCCTACTGGATGGTCGCAGATTGGTGACTAGGGGTCATTTTATAGATAATATTTTTTACATCCACATTTCATGAACTCATTATGACTGCACCAGAATAAAGTGCCATAAGGCTTTAAAATAGGAAACTTAGGTACCATCTCCAAAACTAGTGGGGCTTACTGAGGCCAAGAGCAGTGGCGTCAATATGGAGTAGGTGACACAGACCTCCAAGATTCCGCCCCTCCCAAAATTTTTAAAAATGCCTTTTTTCGATATTTTCTTTCATTTTTTTTTTTTTGTACTTTCATGGAAAAAAACAACAACAAATTGTCTAGCATTGACTTTGATAACTCTATTTTTGCCCCCGTCCCAATTTCTGCTAATCGGCGCCACTGGCCAGGAGACTAGGTAGCCCCTCTCTTGAGAGCTCTTGTCAAGAAGATTCCTTGACATGAATACAAGATCGATTGGTCTCTTAGGCATCATTGCAGATGCAACGCTGCCGCATGGGACTGGGCCATAATACCTACTTAACCTATGAGGCTAAGGGGTTAAAAAATCGTTTCCTGGCGCTATTCCAAAGTTACACAAGCACCACTATTTTCACCTCATTTATCTTGGCACCATATCCGGTAGGCGCAAATACCAATTCAGGGTGCCATCTGAAGGATAGATAGGGCTGTAAGACTGGCTAGACTGTCTGAATTTATCTTATTAAGAGAACTGTCTGATGCCGACACAATCCCAGGTAAGCTGGTTGTCTGTTCCCTGGATCCTTAGGAGAAGTAGACACTGATCCAGTTTTTCGGTTATTCTCGATGTTTAAACTTTAAACATATTATTTTGCACTACATCCCGAATTCATTACCAGCAAGTGGGTTTCCACTCTGGTTTGAGTTTTGCAGGACGTGTCCTCAAATCTTACTTTAGGCCCCTTTTTTATGCGGCTTTAAGGTTGCCCTTACAGTTTCTACATGATTAGGTATAGTATAGTAAATGATAATCTATAGCTTGTAGTATGTATTTTCATTACATAGCAATTCCTATTGCATTTTCAAATATTCATGCACAAAATAGATAAATAATAACTTCTTGAGATTATTCCTGTTTCAAGCAAAGGAAAAATAACAAATTAGCGGTGCGGCTGAAGTGCTGCTGCACAAATGGAAGCATCTCTCTCAAAATTTGCATGAAAAAATAATCAAAAGAATTAAATACTTGTCAAGCTCAAGGGAGGGGGGTCACTCTCAGAAATGATGCGCACCGGATGGTGCGTGTCAAGCTTGGCGGAACTGTGCGGCACAGGTGGCGTTCCAAGATGTACACCAGGTGGGGAAAAGTCAGCACCCACAGGAACAAATTATTTCCAGACTCAAGTAAAGAATGATGCTAAAATCTAAAACCAGTAAAAATTACACGGGATCAGAAGGGAATTGTCGCCCTCCCATCTATCGACTTCGCTTGTAATGTTCAAGGTGAGTTCTTGCGATAAACTGAAAAGTTACGAAAATACATTTTACGCCCAATTGGCAACAATTCCTTCCTTGAGGGTAACTTCTGCTCATTTTAAGTTTTAATCCTAAACTTTATTTGTGTTTCAAAAAACTAAAAGATTAGAAAAAAATTATCCCTGGCATGAGATACTCAGACTTTATTAGTACCATAGGGAGAAATCATAGTGAGTGAGTACTGGGTTGTGTGCCATAGCCCAATGCCGGCGAACATTGCGACGGCATTTTTTTTCTAACCGCATGTTTTTTGTGATTCATTTTTGTTTTGATTCGTTGTGTTCTCGATGTCGCATGTGTTCTAACTGCATGTTTCTTTGTACTTCATTTTCGTTTTGTTCCTTGTTTTCGCTTGTCTTCTAACCGAAGATTTTGTTTTTTTATGCTTCATTTTCTAATTTGATTCGTTGTGATCCTCGTTGTCAAATGCCTTCTAACCACACATTTCTTTGTGCTTTATTTTCGTTTTTCGTTATTGGAAAAAAAATTTTCTTGCTGTTTAAACGACTTACCATTTTCAACCATAGTAAATTTGCGTTTTTCAGGCCGTCATCTAGCCACAATTTTTATGCGATGCATGTGATGTCACATGAAGAATGTCTTTCGAAAATTAAGGCTCAAGCAAATTTTCCCAAACTCATTACCTGTCTAGATAATTTTTTTCAGGCCAGAAAATCTCAGTATGCCAATCTTCAAAAAAATATATGGAGCCGTTTTCGAGGAAAAGCAAGTAAAGAAATGTACAATTATTGCTCGCTTAAAGAGAGTAGATAAATAAAATGTTTTCCCATCAAAATGGCTAGATTCTTCCGAACGAGTAGAGACAGAGAGAATTACAATGGGGGAAAAAACAGAAGAAGATGATCAGAAAACTATAATAAAACACTAAAATACTAATATGCATAATGCATCTGATAAATAATAAACCTAATAAACTTTATATATACATATATTTAATCAGCAGATGGTAAGCTTCAGTATCAAAAAGCAGGATCTTACAATGCGTGCTAATCCACAATCACGATTAAATCTTAGTTCACTCCATACCCCTATTCCTGTTCACAACAACCTTTTTTATTATTTTCATTGTCCAAATTAACCCCTGTAAAGAGCGACATCTCTACGACAAATGAACAAATCTCAGCACTTTGAATGTAACCTAACCTAATTTGACACGAGATAGGAACTAGATAAATACGATTAACACGGATTATTAAGGGTTGCCGAGCAACAACAATCTGAAATGTTGCTACTGTAAACAGTAGTCAAGGCAACAGTGTACTAATCTGAAGTTGTATAATGGTAGATTTAAGCCAATCAAAACAAAGTAAAATTACCAGCTGCTGTTGTTTGCACTGGGTTTTTAACTTCAACTAGCTTCTTTTTTTTGCAAATATGGGTATTGAAAACATAGGCGTTACTTGGGGGGGGGGGGTTCAATTAGTTTGGAAAATATTATAATTTATTAAGTAAACTTAAATATGATGATTTGTTAAAAACTGGTTTTAGTTTGGTCAAGTTCATTCTTTTTTTTAAAACATAAAATTGCACTAGGTTAAGAGGTACATTTTAAACTAACTTTTTATTAAATTACTGTCGTCACGGCAAAAATTATTATAGCGCTATATTTGTTTAAACTTTGATAGGATAAGGTAAGTGCACAAAAATAGATACTCGTCATGCATGTATCGGACCATTCTGTGCCCGAACGGGGCGCAAAATGAGGACTCCCAACTTAATTTTATGTTTGTTTGATGTGTGTGCATTTTTTATTATGCATTACGCAACGTTTTTTAAATTAACCGAATAGCGTCAGTGCTAAGTAGTAACATTTCTTCGTTGCCATTTGAAGAAAAATGTGCTATTGAAGACTTAAGGTAGGCTTACGCCACCTTTACTTTTTTACCATTTGGTTTTCGGTATCCATTACAAATATTTTTCCAAAATAATTTTCCAGACAGCTTAAAAACACGTTTTGCCATGTATTTTCCAGAAAATTTCAAGGAAAGGGCCCCGAGAAACCCCCTTCCTCTGAAAGGTACCCCATACCCCCAAATGTGGACCCCCCTCCAATCAAAACGCTGAAATTACACCCATAATTGCAAGAATTATGCTGACGCTAGTTTTAAATAACACCTACGTCGGTATCATTTTAATATTAAAATAACGTTTTTTTATGATTGTTTCAATGGGCATGTAAATGACGGAACTTCTAAATATAAAAAAAAAGATACTACAGCGGAATTCCAGAAGGGTTTCTCTAAGGCCATTTTTTTTCTCAATATGTATAAATTGACCTCACAAATTCTTGAATATAAACTTCCTAAAAAAACAAAAAAACAAAAACAAAAAAAAACGGCACGCTACACTTGAATTTCAAAAATTGCAACTAATTTAGTGTTGCAGAATGGTAGATTTAAGACAATTAAACTAGAAGAAACTCACCAACTGCTGTTGTTTCCACTCTTCTTGAAGTTGAGCTAGCAGACGTGGAGTTAGTAGACCCTGCTCCATTAATCTTTGACTTAGCCTCCCTAGAGCAGCAGGTTGAACATCTAAAATATAAGTACTCTTGCAATGCTCAGCTTTCAAGAAAAGACGAAGTCTTTGGACCTAATATCAAACTTTATTACAGTAATTTTTGTCAACATACAGCTGAAATGGACTAGAATTGTACTAATTATTATTACTATTACCACAACTCAGAATGCTTTCGCTTGTCATGCATAAATACACATGTATAAAAAAAACACTTTGAGCAACTAATATAATTAAACACTAATACAATAATCAAAATAAAAACTTCATATTTCAGAAACAAATTGAGATTCTCATATTCATACTAGTAGAAATCACTACTGGGTCATGAGCTCTCAAAGCGTGCAAACTTGCAGAATATACAACATTTTCTGAAAGATGGTTCCAGCAGTTACAAAACTGTTCGTGCCGATTCTTCCATTTACTTCTCGGTAATAAAACGTTGAAGTATATTCCCTAGTAACTCTGGAATGCACAACATCAAAAAAAGGTTTTTTTTTCTCAACTGGAAGTAAACAGCAACATTAAAACTTAAAACGAACAGAAATTATTCCCTATACTGGGAAGGCTGCCCCTTCCACGACCCTAGTCCTTTACGCTGAAGTCTTAAAGTCCTTTAAAATACATTTCATTCAAGTTCAACTACCATTGTATTTGAGCATTCTTTCTTAAATAATTATGACAAAGAGTCGAATTTTAGCATAAAGAGCGAGGGTTGAAGAAGGGACAGCCCCCCCCCCTCACATACATAATAATTTTTGCTCGTTTTGAGTTCTAAATGTTGCTCCGTAATTCTAGTACAAAGAACATATCTTTATTTAATTTCTGACCGTTTTTGAAATCATTCCAGAATATCCCATCCCCTGGTATAAGCTGAGTAAATATATCGTTTCGATTAAGGTCATATTAAGAGGGTATGGCACCTTCTAACTTAGATCCTTCAAACATTTGGGCCCTTGGCTTATATTTTGTCTCTTCTTTACCCAAATTTTAAAGATTTCAAATTACTAATACTACGGGCTGCTTTAGTCCGCAAAGTTTTCAGCATGATTGTCCTTGAACCAAGGCATATACACAGATGGGAGAGTCTCAGCCAATTTTTTTCCGAATTCTGGGCGCCTATTATTCACGCTATAATTTTTTTTACTGTCCCCCTCCCCCATCCACGTGTCAGGTTTAACACATTTTATATAAAATGTTATATAAAAATTTTATATACCGAAGAAAATTTTCTTCGGTATTGCCCTTGTAAATCTGGTAGTTTCGAAAGTAAGTAAAGGTGAATAGAAAAGTGTCGTATTTAGAGGGGTTTTAAAGCAATTAGGACATGATTAGGAGTAATTAGGAAATGTTGTAATTTAAATCCTAAAAACGCTTGGTTTCTTGGTTGAAATTCTGTACTAGGGTTGTACTTTTTATCGGCTCGTGGTTCTCTACCCAAATATTACCGAGTCCTAATTACCAATGTTACAAGCTTCTTAATCCGCTAAATTTTCAGCATGACAGGAATTGAATGGCTTAAGCTAATATTTAAGTTCTGATTGTCGTTGGACCCCTTTTATATTCTCTAAAATATTTTGCTTTGGATTTGCCCTTGTAAAAGTTGAAATGGTTTTATATCTAACCTGTATGTGTTTTCCAATTGCCCAGGCCATGCTGTCAATCCCCTTTACAAATCTCCTTTAGGATTAAAACTTAATAGGCTTACACCTGTTTTGATAGAATCTCTTACAGAGTATGATTTACTTTGTTGAATGTACTTAAACGACCGGAAACTCCCCCCACTTTAGAAACTGTTTTAAAAAAGAAGACAAAATAATCTCTTTTCCCCTACTTTTCCTATTCTTACTTTTAAATTTGATTTTGTCATGTTGAAAATCTATCATTGTTTTAGATTGCCGATAACGCTTAGTTGCGTTATCCGTAAATCCGGCCTCAAATCTTGCCAAAGGTTTTTAGATACCTCTTCAGTGTTGCCAGCGCTTTGAAATTAACTGTACCAGTTTTCCGACTAAAATTGTACTAGCAAGAAAGTAATTGGCACCACCGGAACAGCAAGTTAAATATTTGCCCTAACAATCAGAAAACTTTCAATAAACTAAAATTTAGAACAGATATTTGAGTCAAAAAGGAGTAAATAAAACCTAATGTACCGGGAAATCTGATTGTACCAAGCTTTTCCAAATGTACTAAACTGTGCCAGGACCTCTAAATTGTACCAAAAACGGTACAATTGTACCGCGTTGGCAACACTGTACCTGTTTTGTGGTTGGCTGTAGAGCATGGGAGGCTTTCGGAAAATCCTTCATAAACATATGTTATATTTGGTGAGTGCATGTCCTCGACAAAATATCCTCTACTCTATCGAAGGAATATTTTCTTTGGGCCAATTTTAATCATGGTTGCAGCATAGAGCAAACCCCGACCCAAAGGAATAAAAATAAATAATAATAAAAAATAAACAAATAAAATTAAAATGGGTTCCTGAAGAAACTGTCAAGTGACAAAACTCTGTCTAACTGATACATATTTAGAAAATGTAGTTATGTGTAATCAACATAAAATATAGCAATCTAAAACTAACTTACTATATTTCAGGAGCCACCCCCCAGCCCGTGCAAAATTCCCCCACAAGCAACACTGAGCAGCCACAGAGAAAGTACAAAGTAGGTGCCTCAAAATGTCGATCCGATGTCAGCGAAGAGCAAACCACGATACAAAGGAGTAAAAATAAATAATGATAAAAAATAAACAAATTTAAAGCAAAATAGGTTCTTGAAGAAATGTCAGGTGACAAAACTCTGTCCAACTGATACATATTTAGAACATATAGTTATCTGGCAATAACACAAAATACAGCAATCTGAAACTAATTTACAATATTTCAGGAGCCGGCGTCTCCCCCCGTGGAAAATTCTCCCACGAAAAATTCCCCCGCGGGCGAAACTGAGCAGCCACAGAGAAAGTACAAGATAGGTACCTCAAGATGTCGATCCGATGTCCAAAGGGATAACAAAAGGACCACATATCAAAACAGTTTTAGGACAGGGGCAGGTTGGTCTCCAGTCACTTTCGAATTGCGGAAGGGGATGAGGAAGGGAAGGGGCAACCCCATCCTATACGGTATAAATTCGGCTCATTTTGGGATTTAATATTACTCTTTACTTTTATAATAACAGTGTAGACCAGAAATATTCCCAGAAACCAAGAGGGATTAAATATCAAGTCTTACCTCCATCTCCCCCGACCCTTCCTTAGAACTGATTCTGCATTATGATTTCCCTCCAAAGAAACGACCACCCCTTCCAAAAAAAATAATATGTTAACAATGGGCAACTAGCATAACTTACAGCCCTTGCCCCGAGAGCTGGGGAGTTGTCAACCCCAGAGGCATAGTTATATTGCCTATGGACTATTTTTAAGTAAGACAATGGCTATTTAAAAAATTTTGACCGACTCCATTGGGGGAAAAGGTGTGTGTGGGGGGGACTGGTTATCCTCCGATCACTTTTGACTCTTAAAAAGGGAACTAGAACTTTTGACTTCCAATCAAATGAGTCTTCTTCAAAGTTTATACGACCACAGTTCCATAAAAAACTGTATGTGTTAACAATGGGCAACTTGCATGTTACAACCTTTGCCCCCGGGCTGAGTTTTTTTTTTGACCACGAATGCATGGTTATTTAAACTCTGGACTGTCTTGAACAATATGGCTATCTCAAAATATTGATCCGATGCATTCGAGGAAGAGGGTGTGGGAGAGGGGAGAGATGGTTGCTCTTCAATCACTTTTGACTCTTAAAACCACTAGAACTTCCAATTTCCGATCGAATGAGCCCCTCCGAAGTTTAAGGGACCACCCCTTCCATATGGGGTACCTCTGGGAAAAAATACTGACAACAAATAAATAAATAATAATAAATAAATAATAAAACATTGACCCTTTATGGCTCTTTACTTTAGATTAAATAATAATAAAAAAAAATCTACTACTGGAAGTAAGGAGCAACATAAAAATTAAGACAAAAGTAATTATTCCGTATATGGTGGGGGGCTGTTCCCTCCTCAATACCCCGCTCTTGACGCTAAATTTTTAAAGAACTTTTAAAGAAGGCTCTGACTCTAATTATATAGCCCTTGTGTTTCGGGAATCGTTCTTTAAGAATTGGGATAAAAAGTTGAATTTAAGCGTAAAGAGCGGGGTATTGAGAAAAAGACATCCCTCTCCCCTCATATACGGAATAATGTTTTTTTCGTTTCAAGTTTTAAAGCTACTCCTTACTTTCAGTAGAATTTCTGATAGTTTTCAGATAATCCCTGGAAATCCCCTCCCCTCCGTGGGAAATCCCCCCAGGTAAAATTACTCCATAGAAAGCTCCTCTAACGTAAAATTCTCCCGCCAGGAAATTCCACCCTCGTTGGGAATTCCACCCAGAAAATTTCCTGCCTACGGTTCTGCCTGAAAAATACTCCTTTATAGCATATTTTCATTTGAAGAAAACTTATTTTTACTTAATTTCTGATCCTTTTTAAGGTCATATTGGAATCCCCCTGTGTGAAAATATTTCCAGGTGACCCGACCCCCCCCCCCAATGGAAAGTTCCTCCCTTAGAAAATTTCCTCATGGAGAATTTCTCTAAATTCCATTTTTAGAGTTTCGGTTACTATTGAGCCGTGTCGCTCCTTACTTACAGTTCGTGGTAACGAACTGTTTGACAACGCTGTAGCGTTGCCTCTAATAGACAATACTACAGCATTGTCTCTGACTTAAACAGGTGAATAAAACACTCAATTTCCATTCTACTGAACATCTAAGAGGGAATTATCCCGGAGGGAATTTTCTGGGGAGAATGTTCCATGGGGTAAAATTTATCGGGGGGACTTTTCCGGGAGGAGGGAACGCCTTGCACCTTATATTTCATATTAAAATATATTTTGAGCATTCCGAAAAGGAGACTGAAATCCTAAAATGCCGTCTGACTGAAAAGAAATTACCACGCGAATCCCCGAAGTCAAACAACCCTGGCAAGGACTAGTTGTAGATTGAGTGGGGATAACGGATGTGGCCCAAACAAGGGGATGTCATCCCCTTGTTTGGGTGCAGTTTTGTGCAAGTTGCAGAATACTTACGGATATCTGTCCAGCAAAAAAATGTGGTTTTCTATCTAATTTTGTTTTCTTTCAATATATGCAATAAACCTTTCAAAAGATCTTTCCTTAATTTAGGCGATGAAACTAAATAAGTCAATGTGAGTTTTTGCTAAAATAAGACTTTTAACATAAGGTCCTGCTCCCTACTTTCCTTAAACTTTCCTACAAGATAGGTGCATCTCTGTCACATAACTAAACAAGTCAAAGGGGTATTCTGTCACCGTCATCCTTGAGAATTTGCACATAAGAAATCCAATGATTTTCACGAAAACAAAACAGTTTATTTTTCAAAACGCGTTTTTTAGTTTTCGCCTACTGAGGGGGCTGAGAGAGGGAGTACACAAGAAGAGGCTGGTAGACCTCCAGTTAAAGGCTTTCGACAATAGAGTTTACAACAGTACCCTTATAATGCTTCAGCCTTTCCACTCCAGAAGGTTCCATATGGCACTTTACGATAGAGTTATTAGCACGAATTTATAAGAGGCTTGTAGAGGGACAACATCTTTAATTGAGCCATTAAACATCTCTCTACAGAGCCGATTTTAGGGGGAGGGGAAACTTGCCCTGGGCGCAGAAATTTTAGGGGCGCAAAATTTAAAATACACAGTATAACGGTTATAATCATTTTGTAATTCTTGAAATTTATTTTATTAAAATAAAGTGTGCAGTTGGCAGTAAGTAGCCAAAGCAAATAGAATCCAAAATTTGCATTTTCCCCATATCTTTATCACCCTTCCTTGAAGATAAAAGTAAGTAGACCAAATTAGACCAACAAGACCAAATAGACCAAAGAAGACCAATAAGTAGGCCGAATTAAAGGATTAGAACCAATCAATTGGGCCGAGAAAATTAATAATTTTGTAGAGGCTAAAGTAAGAAAAGTCAGATTTAAATAAATGGAAAATTTGTTAATAAATATAAATTTTGTTAAAATTGGGCCCGAAAATTTATAGGAGACAGGGGGAGGGGTGCTAAACCAGATTTTGCCCCGGGTGCAAGAGAGGCCAGAACCGCCACTGTCTCTCTGAGATCTCTGGCTAACCCGCTGGTCCTGGTATAAAAAAAATATAGAAATAAATCTTGAGTTGCGTGCTAGCGATAAAAAAAGTGATTTTCCTCGCTTTTTAAAATTGGGATCTGAAAATCTCCTGTTTAGGGTTTTCGAGCATAAACACTCAAACGGCTATCTTAGAATTTTTATTCTCCGGCATTTTAACTTTCTTTGAGCAAAAATTGATCTTTAGTAGTACGAAATGGCAGAAAACGTCACTTCGCTGTGCCATGATCTCTTATGTTTAGGCAAAACAATAACGCTGCCTAATGACCAAAGTGAGCTCTGTGTGTTATTTAATTTTTCCTGTTTTTCACTTGGCCACTTCGTAATGAATGGTTTGTAGAAACTTTATACGGGGCTCATTCAATTGCAAAAGAAAGTTATAATAATAATAATAATATACTACAATAAAAAGGCTTTCGCCTCTGAGTTCTCTTTTTAACAGTCAAAACTGATCGGAGGGAACTAGTTCTCTCCCAAGCCCTTCTTAGTTGCCCTCCCCCTAAACAACATCCGATAAAAAATCATAAGCTTGCTGTTTTGTTCAAATAGTCGAAAGGTCAAATCTCTTTGCCTCCGGGGATGAAATTGACCACCCCCTAGCCCCAGCAGCAAGGGCTGTAAATTATGCAAGTCGGTCATTCTTTACATATATTTTTTTTTTTTTTTATTGGGAAAGGGAGGCATGTTTGATCTTCGGTCTCTATGAAGGTCAAAGGTAGAAAAGTGAAACTTTCAGGAAATGTTCAGAGGGATTTTTGAACTAAAACAAAACTTACTACTTGCATCCAGGTTTTCAAAAATGGGTACCTGCAATATCTCAGGAACGCCGAAGAAAAATTAGGTTGAAACTTTGAGGGAATGTTAAGAAAGAAGTTGAAGTTAATCAAAATAACTATATACACCAACGTTTTCAAAAGGGCGCATCGGAGATATCTCAAGAACGGTGTGCATGTAACTGATCCAAAAGCAACTGAACCGCCCTGTGACTGAACCATGATACAACTGAACCACTGTGCAACTGAGCCCCTGTATAACCGAACCCCCGTGCAACTAAACCCTCGTATAACTGACCCACAGGGCAACTGAACTCCGTTTAACTAAACCCTCGTGCAACTCAACTCCATTTAACTGAACCCCCGTGTAACTGAACAACCATGCAACTGAACCACCGTGCAACTGAACCACAGTGCAAATGAACCACCGTGCAACTGAGCCACCGTGTAACTGAACCCCCGTGTAACTGAACCACCTTGCAACTAAACCCTTGTGTAACAGAACCATCGTGCAACTGAACCACTGAACTCAGTTTTTCAATATTCTAAAAATTCGAGGCAATATATTGGGTAAAATACAAATTGTAATCTTTACATACTTAACGTTGTTGGAATTGTTTGTTTCTTGTATTTGTGATACAAAGACACGTCCAGACCCTTCATAAAAAAGCTTTGTTTTGCTTGTGCAAAAAAGAAAGATCCGATGTCACAAACCATTAAAGCTGATTTATTTCTCTTTTTTTTTCAGATGAATCAGACCTTTCCGGAGGTTAAATAATAAACCTATGCATTCAAAATATTTGACCTTTGTGAATCTAGATGACAAATTTTGATCAGATGTCTTTGAGGAGATTGTAGCTAAAAAGGATATTGGAGGGGGACTGGTTGCACTCCAACTTTTTTTTCAACATTCCTTCAACATGCCCAGAAAGTTTAAACTTCATACCCCCAGGTTTATATCCTCAGCTGTTCTCGACACATTGCAGATACGTCGTCTTGTAAAACTGGATACACATAGTACTTTTTGATTTAGTTGAAGATGCTCCTAAGCATTTTCCGAACGATTTGACGGCTGATACCATCAGTCATTGTAAATATTGCTCATATTTCCTTTTTACAACCAATAAAGGGAAAAATATTTTTTGATTGTGTTTGGCATTCTTCTTGACATTTTCCAATGTTTGACTTTAATGCTCCATGCTTTTTTTTTATTTATAGGATCAAACATGACCTCTTTTCCTGATAAAAAAAAAACACCTTGTGTGTTAACAATAGGCAACTTGCATAACTTACAGCTCTTGCACCACGGGCTAACCTGGAGCAGTAGACATAGTTATTTAACCTTTGAATTGTTTTAAATAACTTGGTCATCTCAAAATGATCGATCGGATGTTTTTGGGGGAAAAAGAGGACAGGAGTGGAAGCCCTTCGATCACTTTTAGCTCTTAAAAAGTGCACTGGAACTTTAGCCTTTGCACCAGCTTACTAGCTTAACTTACAGCCTTTGCACCAGGAGCTGCTGGTGGGATTGATAACCCTAGAGGCATGGTTATTTGACCTTTAGACTATTTTGAACAAACGATTTTTTTTAATTTTGATCGGATTAATTTGGGGGGAGAATGGTACTTAAGAGGGAGAGGCTGATTGTCCTCTTATTACCTTTGCTTCTTAAAAATTGAACTTGAACTTTCGATTTCCAATCGAATGAGCCTCCTCCAAAGCTTGCACGACCATCCCTTCTATAAAAATCTTATATGTTAACAATTGGTAACTTGCAATAACCTACAGCTCTTGCCCCGAGGACTGTGGGGGTTTTGTTAATCACGTCTATTAATCAAGTTTTATTATTTGATTGTAAATTGAAAGTTTTAGTGCCCTTTTTATAACTCAAAAGTGATTGGAGGGCAACCGCACCCCACCCCTCGGAAAAACGTCTCCTGTGGAAAATACCTCCGGGATATACCACCTCGCAAAAAACACCCCACTGAAAAATACCTCCCCGTGAAAAATATCCCCCCGAAAAATGCCCCTTGCGGTTGGTTGGTATCTGGTCTCTTTCGATTTATAAAAAAAGACTAGAACTGTCTAGGGCTTATAACCAATTTGTACCTCAATCATCCTCTCGTGTCTCACTTAGAGCTAATTCTGTGTTTATCCGAAGGCTCAATGAGAGCTGGGATACTTTGGCATAAAAATGAGTCCTTTGAGGTATCTCCCTCCCTCCTAGAAATAAAACAATCAGAAAACTCAATTGTAGTAGTGTAAGTACCTCTTTAAGTTTTGTAATTTGTCCATTGCGTACTGATAATATTTGTTACTGAGAAACATAGGGACATTTTTCACTTGGGAGTTTTCTGATGGGAGAGGGGGGCAAAACTTACACATAAATTTCTCTTTTCCACTTTCCTTTGCACTTCTCAACTAAACTAAAAAATAACAGAACTCAAATAAAATATTCAAATTTGGAAAACCATATTTTCCACGAGGGGGTATTTTTCAAGGGAGGGCTTTTCCATGGGAGAGGGGGAATAAACGCCTAGACCCTAAGACAGTGACAGGGCAAAGTGAACCCCCATTAACAGACATAAAAAAGGAGAAATATATCTGGCTTTAAGAGTTTGTGACGTCCGATTTTTTTTTTTTTTGTGACAACATAACAGAGCTTTTTTTATTAATCATCTTGACAGTAATTTATATAAAGACTTAAAAAAGCAAACAATTCCAACAAGGTTGAACACGCAAAAATTCTAACTTGTGTTCTACCCAATGTAAGCACGGTGGTTGAGTTGCATGAGAGTTCACTTTCACTGTGGTTCAGTTGCATGGTGGTTCATTGGAACGGTGGTCCAGTTGCACGGTGGTTCACCAAGATGTCAAAGGGCGTATATGCAATATCCCAGTAAAACTAGTGTAAAAAGTTGAAAATTTCAGGGAATATTTAGGGGCAAGCAGAACAAAATTAAGAGACAAAATGTGCATTTAAGTTGACGAAAGGGCGGATCTGCAATATCTCAATAACAGCTAAGGGTATCGAGTTGAAGCTTTCATGGAATATTGAGGAGGGTACCGAACTCAGGCAAAAGCCACTCTCTACATCCAGCTTGTCAAAGGGGTATCTACAATATAGCAGGAACTGCTAAGAGTATGAAGTTGAAACTTTTGGGAGATATTAAGGGGCATATCTGCAATAAATCAGGAACGGGTAAGAAGGGAATGCTGAATTCAATATAAAGACACTGCGTGCATTCAGATTGTCAAAATGAGGTGTTGGCAAAACCTTAGGAACGACTAAGAGTATTAAATTGGAACTTTCAGGGAATGTTGATGGGGATGTTGAATTAAACCAAAAACACTACGGGCATACAGCTTGTTACGGGGGGGTATCTGCGATATCTTAAGAACTGCCAAGACTATCACTTCAAAACTTTCATTGAGTGTCGAGGGAAGTCTTGAA
Source organism: Artemia sp. Qi Xiang Cuo (assembly GCF_049724085.1). Taxonomy (NCBI): domain Eukaryota; kingdom Metazoa; phylum Arthropoda; class Branchiopoda; order Anostraca; family Artemiidae; genus Artemia; species Artemia sp. Qi Xiang Cuo. The sequence goes on from NC_142795.1 coordinate 21,651,817, forward strand.
CTAAATCAAAAGACACAATCAGAGTCAAGGTTATCAAAAGAATGTATCTGTAATGTCTCAGGAAATGTTAAGTGTAGCAAGTTGAAAATGGCAGGGAGTATTGGGGGACCAGTTGAACTATAGCAAGAAACACAATGTGCATCTAGGTTGTCAAAAGGTTGTATCTGCAATATTTCAATAGCGGCTAACGGGCATCAAGTTGAAACTTTCATGGAATATTGAGGAGTATGCTGAACCCAAGGCCGTACCCAGAGCGGAGGTTAGGGGGGTTCGAACCCCTCCCGAAATGTTTTTTGACTCGTAAAAAAGTGACAAAAACGGATATAAACAAATTTTGTATGCTTTTTTTTAGTTTTTTTTTGTGTAGCCCCCCCCCCCAAAAAAAATCTTTCAGTAAAACCCCCTCCGAAAAAAATCCTCGGTACGGCCTTGGCTGAACCAGATCCATAAACAGTATCTGCACCCAGGTTGTCGAAATGGCGAGTGTGTAATATCTGAGAAACGCCTAATGGCGTTAAGTTGAAACTCTCAATGTATGTTGACGACAAGGGTATACCCATGACTTTTGTTCGGCGAGGTTATTTCTTTTCGGAAGGGCTGGATTACAAAAAATTACTTTTAAAAACACATAAAAAATTTGTTGATATGCATTTTTGCTACGTTTTTACGGCAAAATTTCAGTGGGGGGGGGGTCCTTCAGCGTATTCCCTGGATATGGCCTCGGTTGAGGGGGAGTTTGACCAAATGAAAAGCCACTGTATGCATGCAGGTTGTCAAAAGAGCGTATCTGCAATATCTCAATAACAGCTAAAGGTATCAAATTGAAACTTTCATAGAATGGTGAAGGAGATGTTGAATTGGATCCAAAGATACTATGTGCATCCAGGTAGTCAAAAGGACATATCTGCAAAATCTTAGCAACGGATAAGGGTATTAAATTGAAACTTTCAGGTAATATCAAGGGGGTTGTTGAACTAAATCAAAAGACCCTACGCACATCGAACTTCTAAACAGAGGGGTATCTACGATATAACAGACATAGCTCAGAGCATCGAACTGAAAATTCCAGTGAGCGTTGAGGGCGACTGTGAGCTGAATCAAAAGACCCTATCTGTATCCAGTGTAAACTTCTATTCAAGTTCTTTCTATATGCCTTTTTGTAATTGGCAGATGTAATGGTTTACGTAAATTCCAAAGATAGACGATAAATGTTGGTATAAGGTCTTCATTGAATAACGTGATAATACACACAGAGAAAATCAGGTAGCTCAAGATCAACTAGCTACGACGAAGGCGAACGATGGACTGCCTTTAGAAATGAGCGAAGAATGTAACTTTCCTGGAACGGAAGTTCCAGCTATTGGTTGTTCAACCATGCCTGGGAACGGGCCCTTTCCCACGACTAGCTTTAGTCCCAAGAGCCCCCCTGGAATGCTCTCGTTGACATATAAATGCCCAACTAGCTAAGAAATGAGATACCCGGAAAAGCTTCTCGAATTGATGTTAAATACTTTACAGATTCTCCCCCTTGTCTGAAGTTAAATGTCCCAAATTTGGCTTATCCCCTTCTCATTAAAGCCCCAAAATTTAATTGGATTCAAAATATTCCCTTACCGAATCATTCACTTCTCCCCTACCAACGTTCTACAGCATGAACTAGTAAACAATTAAATACCACAAACACTACACAATACTTGCAAAAGTAAAAACTTACATAGTATAAACGAACCACACTAACAACAGTAGTCGGAAACTGGATATTTTAACACTTCATTTTTCCTTGTATATTTTAAAACAGACTTGTTCCCCATACCCCTGAATTTGATGAGGACAAGGAAAGTTGGGATTATGTATAAACTTTGAATTAGGGCAAAAGGAATGACCGGGAAAGGCTAATTAATCCTGAAAATACCAGTGACAAATAAATGAAATTGCAGAAACTCTAAAAATCAGACCATGCTGCAATGACGTTAAGATATTATTCCCAATAAAATCCTCGGGGTTTTATTGCTGCGGAACGCCTCGGTTTAGACCTATTTGGTTTTTCTCTACTAGCTTGTGGTTCAACAAATGGCAGTGCTACTGGGGATTTCTCTACATTATTATTGGTGCTACTCTCCTGGACAGTATTACTTGTAGGACTAGTATGTTTCGACAAAATAGTAGATACATTAGTCATGTCAAGGTGAGTATCCCCTGTGTTTACATCCACAAATAATGGGTTGATGGTATTGGACTCCTGGGCTGTTAATTCCCCGTTTTGGCTTCTTGATTCTAAGTAGGCGGTGCTTGAGTTACCTTTATTTCTTAAACTTTGTTGCTGTGCTACTGGTACATCTATACATAAAGAAATTTCTTTTAAACGCTGACCTAAACGCCCAACATCATTTAATTTCTTTTCCGATTCTTTAGTGATTGGTTTATTACTTACATGCTCAGAGTACTCTGGATTTTTCGCAAGAAATACGGAGGGGTCTTTGACTGGTTTCATTAGTCTGATGTTTACTATTCTTCTGGTACCCTTTCCGTCTAGTTCCTGTAGTAGGATAACTTGGTTTGGTTGTATTACTGTTATTATTATGTATGGACCGCGAAATTTTAATTTTAACCCTTTGCATGCCATATCCTGAACATAGGTAATGTCTCCCTCTTTCAACCTTGGAATTTTTGTGTTGTTTTTATTATATTGTCCGGCCTGAACTTCTCTTGATTTTTTGATTTCCTTGCGACAAATACTATGTAGGTAAAAAAGCTGTTGGACTTGGCTAGCTGCAAACTCTTAGTAACTGTTGAAGTCGTCCCGTCGCGGTCGCAGTTACTTTAAATAAAGATAGGAAATCGGTTGTCGACCGAACATAAGTTGGAATGGTTGAAATTTTGTGGTTGATGAAATAGCGCTATTGAGTACCAGTTGAATACTTACTTGGAATATACTCCGACCAATTAGACTCGGATTCATAACAGTAGGCCTTGCATATGTTTTTGCACGCCTTTACTCGGTTTTCACATAAACCATTCGAAAATGACTTATAGCCACTAGGAAATCGGTGATCAATCTTGTGCTTAGCACAGAAATCCTCCACCACTTTAGAACGGTAACTTGCATGTTTATCCGTGAGCAATATATCAAATAACCCAAAATAAGAAATAATTTTTTCATTTAAAAACTTCAAAATCGACTTTGCGGGAATATTCTTTACACTCTCAAGAACAACAAATTTTGTGAAATGTTCTAGAGCTACTATTACATGCTCAAACCCTTCATCCGTTTTCGGTAATGGTCCAGCAGTGCCCATACTCCACATGTGACCGACCTGAGAAGGATCTTCACTCCGACCTAACGGTGGATGGGGGATTTCATGGAATTTATTTTTCCGGAGACACACATGACAATTTCTACAAACTATGTCTACTCTTTTTCCCATATTTTTGAAATTACAATAAGCCTGAAGATTTTGTAGCGTCTTTTGGCTACTTAAATGTGCACTTATTAGGGGATGTTCATGAGCTAATTTAATCGAAGTGTCAATCAGCATTTCGGGGATCATCAGTTTTGGTGTTTATGCACATTCTAGATCTCCATTCATACTGGATTTGTAGTATAATACACCATCACTCATGAACATTCCATCGACAAGATGTTTCAACCATGGTATTTTTTCCAATTTTGTCCTTGTTTCTTCAACAAGAACTTCATCCCATGGGACATCAAAACCGTCCTGCGAGGCATCAACCCCATCTCTCGGGACCTTAAAACCAGCTCCCTCTCCCTGGGTAGTCAAACCGCCCTGCGAGGCATCAGTACCATCTCGCAGTGCAACAAAACCATCCCGTGAGGCATCAGTACCATCCCACGGGACCTCAAAACCAGCTCCCTTTTCCTGGGTAGCCAAACCGCCCTGCGAGGCATCAGTACCATCTCGCAGTGCAACAAAACCATCCCGTGAGGCATCAGTACCATCCCACGGGACCTCAAAACCAGCTCCCTTTTCCTGGGTAGCTAAACCACCCTGTGAGTCATCAGGACCATCTCGCAGTGCAACAAAACCATCCCGTGAGGCATCAGTACCATCCCACGGGACCTCAAAACCAGCTCCCTTTTCCTGGGTAGCTATGCAGACCTTTGACCTTTTTCCTTTCACCTCAAGATATTCAATTAAAGTTTTTAATGTGGCGTCTTCTCTTTGAAGTTTTCCTATATGTTTGTGGTCTAAACCTAAATAATTAATTTCTTTCAATTTTGCTGGTGCGGCAAAAAATTCTAACTCATCATCTGTCATTAAAAAGGGCCTATTATCATCTACAATTTCTTTCACAGGTCGAGAAAGTATGTCGGCAGCGTGTGTTTTCCCTGGTATATGGTGCCAATGATACAAGGGACTGTCTAAGACTAGCGAAATTCTGTATAGCTTTGATGACCTATCCTTACACTTACGGAGAAATGTAATTGCTTTACAATCGATTAGAAAATGAACTTCCCTTCCCCAGATATAGTACTCAAAGTGTTTTATAGGTTGTACCACTCCAAAGAGCTCACCTGACATGTTATCCATTTTAATAAATTGGCGCGCAAGAACTTTGCTGAATGTGGAAACTAGCCTAAACCGTGCGGTGTCGTCTTTCTGTAGAAGGAGACCGCCAAAAGCTTCACCGGATGTATCTACCGCAATCGAAAATGAAGCGTTCTCTGATAGACCAGGAAACGATAAAAATACAGAATTTGGGTTGCTTATTTCCATTTTTAACGAGTCAAAACTCTCTTGTTCATCTTTTCCCCAAGACCATTTTGACTCTTTTCTGAGTGGCTTCGTTAGTGGTGCCGATAATTTTGCGTAATTCAAATAGAAGGAGCGGTACCAATTTGTTAGCTCTAAGAAACTTCTAAGTTCCGCTATATCTCTGGGAGGTTGAATGGCTATTATGGCGTCAAGTTTGTTCTTGAGCGGCGCAATGCCCGCCGCTGGAGTCACTTCATGTCCTAATAGTTCCAGACGCTCAGTGAAGAATTGGCATTTATTCATTCCCAGTTTAACATTATTTTGCAAAAGCCTTTCAAAAACTTTTTCAAGGTCTGCCAAATGATAATTGTCATCACCTATTCGTAACACAAATATCATCAATGTATAATGTCACAATATTTCCAAAAGTTTCGGTATCAAATAAAATGCTAGCCCACTGACAAAAGGCTCGAGGGGAGATATTTGACCCTTGTGGACACTTCGTAAA